>NC_054081.1:12866341-12890677 GCF_017562075.2 Anopheles merus | reverse complement strand
AGAACCCCTTATCTAGGAGGTGTTTGAGAGCATATTGAAAAATAAATAAACATAATAAAAATAAAGCATAAAACATTCGTACTACAAACTAAAAGTGAAAAGCATAAGTACCTACACATAATTGCGTGCGCTCAGTGCAACGCGGAAGCGTTTGGAGAGGGGAAAGAGCTTGAGGGTGGTCGCTGCCCGGATAACCGAAAAAAAAACCATAATCCGTGAAACAAAAACCAGCAAAAACGGAACACTGATAACTGGGACACCTTCTACGGCTTCTTCTTTTTACGGTTTTCATTGCTCGGCGGTGTTGTGTTTTCGATGATTGAGAAGGTGGCGTCGTGCGTGATGGTCGTGATGGAGTCGTCGCGTTGTAATGATTTCTGCTATTTTATATTTTTTTGTTCACGGAACCCGCTCAACACCCCGGGACAAGGTGTAGACGGTATGTTTGGGCGGCGGATCAAGGACAGCAAATTCGCAGTAGTTCTCTCCCATACCCCCCCCCCCCCCCCTCTTTTCTTGGACGTGCTATCTTGTACGCTTGTGAACAACATTCTACAGATAAAAGAATTTTAGCGGCGCAAAACGTACGCTCTCTCTAGAGAGTTTGTGTGTGCTTGCTGTGATGTTCCGTGAATTATTTCGATTCGTTGCACTATGCTATGCTAATCCTACCGGCCCGCCCGGGTGGTCCTATTTCAATTAAATGTAAAACTTCAATTCTTCATTTTCTACCAGCATTTGTTTTGTGTGTGATCTCTCCAGTAATCTATGTTCAAAACTCTATACGGGGTGGGTTTTTACAACAATATATTGCGCTCACTAATACGAGAAGAAAAACAAACAAACAAACGCATAATTATGCTGTGTGATGATTTCACTTTTGATTTTGCTCACTAGTTTTCACAATGTTTTTTCTTCACACCCCGCCGAGCGCGACTGACATTTAAAACTACATCCTAACACAAACGCATCATTTCACGTGCGCGATTGATGTGTGTGTTTGTGTGTGTACACCTAAACTTAAAATAAAAAACAACGGGTTTTCCTTCCCATCCGCCGGCCGAGAGGTGGCCGGAAAGATAAAAAAGGGGTATCGTGCGGTTCCCGGACTAACACACCAATATTCTTCCCCAGCCCGTTTTTATTGGGGCCATTTTGCATCGCTTCGATTGCTTACTAGCTAGTGTAGTGGCTTTCTTATTTCTTTTTTTATTGCGCAAAAAAAACTAGTTCGACGCAGTTGGAGGGAGAGTTGATGTGTGGGAAGAGGTGGGAAAGGAAAGTAGCGGTTGTGGATTTTTATAAGTTTGTTTCAGTTAGCTTTGAAACTCAATCCATAATTACAGAGAATCGATATTGGAGAGCATCATTTCGATATAAAATTTTCAAATTAACCTTGTTGAACGGTGCTTTTGAACTGTAACTGTCCCTTAATCATACTCCCCCCCTTTTCCCAACTCTCGCCGTTCCTGTTACTCTTTTTAATCCTAATACATTCTTCTTTCGTAGCGCTAACATGAATTCGGCTTTCGTTTCCAATCCACATTTACTCTACAATCTGTACGCTACTGTTGCGCGGGCAAACAAAAAGGGGGGATAGGTGAGCGCGTACGTATACACGCTAGAAGTTTGGACCAAAAAAAAGAAGAAGTGGTGTAGCTCTACAACGATTTTTTTCCCTAAAAAAAACACACACATATCCCTCACTAAACTAGTGTTGCGAACGCCTGCGAATTGCTATCCGCGTTTTTGCCACCCTTCCGGCCGTACTGTCCAATGAAGGAACCGTCCTCATTCATACCTTCTGCAGCACACACACACAGGCGGCACGACGCGTAGCCGAGTAGAAGAAGGGTGAGGAAAACATAATTGCGGGAAAAGAAATGGAAATGAAAGAAAACGGAAAATCAAAATTAAATAAATATATATAAGAGCAAATAAAAAAATATACACAACAGAGAGAAGATAACTTTTGATACGGTTTCTAGCTTCGGGGAAGACACAAAACCAGTGATGAAAAACGTGTGATAAAATAAATCTGTACACTATTGTATGTATGTATATATATAGTTGCTGTGTGGGTATATATGTTAAACTTCTGTGCAACTTGTTTGTCTAACTTTTTTTTTAAACTTAAATAACACAGCCAGAGAAAAACAAGCAAGCTTTAAAATGTTTTAATGAAATTGCACATAACATTGAAACAAAAAAAAAAACATTTTATTACTTTGGTGCAAACAGGGAAAGGATAAAACAAAGAAAAAGAAAAACACATATAAAAGTTCGAAACAAACACAGTTTGGTGGGATTGAACGGGCGATTAGGGAAGCAAGTAGCGGCGGTGTGCAAAACATAATCAACACACAGAAAAAGAAAGCAAGACAAAGCCAAATCTCAAAGGACACAAAAACAAAAACTCTTCAAAATCGTATAAAACAAAGCAACAACACACAAAAACTGATTAAAATGCGCACAAGGCACTGGGGGCTAGGGGAAAACGCACAGCGGGAGAAGTGGGGGACGCGATATTTAAAAGGCTCTTTTGGGTCAGCTCAGTGCGAGGATGAGCCGTTTGTGGTGCGGGAAAAGGCAAACAAGCGCGACGCGGAGAGTTGTAAAAGCTCGCTGATTTTTTTTTTTCGCGCACGCAAAGGAAACATAATTGACATATTTGATTGATTTATAATTATCGAGACAAGGGAAGGGGGATTTTTTTAAATAAATTTTTATAGAGACTTTCATCAAGGAAGGGGCAGCTGGGGTGTGTTAAAGTAAGTTAAACTAAATATTCTAAATCTAAAGCTAACAAAACTGGAATGTAAACCCACTCCCGTAACCTCGACCGTAGGAAACCAAACCCCCTCGCGGTTGTTAAAGTAATGCAACTAAATAGAATGTAAATGAGATCAATCGCAAAAGCACCTAGAATAGAAGACTATAAATAGAAAAGTATAAGAGAGAAAACAAATAAGAGAAAATGTAATATAAAAATAGAAAGAACAAACGAAAGAGAGGTAAGTGTGAGACTAAAAAGGACTAAAAACGTTTGTAAAGTGAATGAATAGAACGAAAACCGAAAAAAAAAAATATTGGGATGCACAAAGAAATGTGTAGGAATAAAATGAACCACTCCTCCCACCACACATAGCTAAATAAATCTATCATATATATAATGGATGACTAGTTATGATGGGTGGTGTGGTGGTGTGTGTAATAATAATCGAGATAAATGATGAATGTAGAATGTTTTGTTACTAACCCAAGGTACTAATAACTGATGCATGACGCAATTAGATGTACAGAGAGAAAGAGTGAGAGTGAGAGAGAGAATGGATGGCACGAATAAATGATACAGAGAGAGAGATGAAGAAAGAGAAAGAGAAAAAACATGGGATGAGTTAAAGGTGTGACTGTGAGCGGCGACAACAAGAGTGTGCGGGTGGGCGGGCGGCGGTGTGTGAACCCCATCCGACAGGTCGGTTGGACGGGTGGGTGGGTGGATGGGGGTGTGGAATGTTGGTTGATGTGATTGACACAGTAGGATGAAGAAATAGAATATGAAAATAAAAGGACGCACAGAGCGAGTGATGATCTGTGGTGCTGATGATGGCAGGAGGAAATTCAATATAGAACACACACATCATAGTGATGGATAGAAGAATATATGTATTATGAGCAGAGAGAGAGAGAAAAGAAAAAGGAAGAAAACAGGATGGGACTTGTTTGGTGGCTGGGGCATGGCAGTGGTAGTAGCATAACACAACACAAACATTACCTGTATCACCTTCACCGTATTCCGCCATGGAATCTGTATCACTTTCCGGTCCTACTTTTTGCGAGTTCAGCGATTGTCGGCCCTGGCTTTTATTGTCCAAACTGTAATCACGTAAAACACTACACTCCATTTGGTATCAAAGCAGTGGACGGCTACCGTCCGTGGCTATTGTTTTTAGTATGTAATGTTGTGGGGGATCGGGGATGTGGGGGATAAGGGCATTTTGGGTGGTTTTATTATGGGGAGTGATCAAAAAGGGGGGGGGGGGATGAGAGGGGTCGAGGGAGGAGTGATTGGTTGGGCAAAAAGGCTAATCATTAGCTCCCAACAACTGGGGTTCGAATGTATCCGCCCAGCAACGAACAAACACGACATTTCCTCGCCTTATGCGAATTTTGACTATGTTTTCCGTTGTTGGGAGAGGAGGGAGGGGGAAAATGATGTCTATCCTTTTCAACTCATCATACTGATTTTTTTTTAATTTTAATGTACAAACAAGGAAGAACGAAAACAAGTTTTCTAAGTGATTCGGAAAAAATGGGCATTAGATGGGCGATGCTACCAAGAGATTGTCAGTTTGTGGGAAAATGGGTAGTGTCGGTTGGTAGTTTCGACTTTTCTGCACAGCCGACACTCTCCAAATAGAGCCGAATGTGAGATTTTTTTAACACAATGCGGGACGAGGATGTGTGAGGAAGTTATGGATACAAAACGAGATACGATTTTAACCGGGAACAGTGCGTTCGGTTTATTCAAAGCTGATATTTACACACCCTTGAGGAGCCCAAGTACTCATCCGGAGGGAACAGAAAAAAGAAACAACTTCAGTATTTACACATTCGAGAACTTTCAAACGTATTTCTTCGATCGTTTTTTATCATCTTTTTTGCCTTATTAGAATTAAAATGCTAGTATTAGCTATAGTTATCAACAGGAACTGTGTGATTCCAGTGTCTGGTAGTATTTTGCTTTGTTTTTTGCATCTTTTTCGAATCGGAAGCCGTGAAACATGTTGTTCGATTAACGGAAGGTTTTTAGTAAATACTACCCCGTTTGCTATACTAAGGCCTTAACACCTAGTGGAGCATTCAATAATACTTCTGAAATATCTACATACGAATGCAGGTTACGGCAGGCGCCGCGTGTGTTGGAAACAGTAACCGAGTAGGTATTTAATTTTAAGATGAAGAAATACGTTAAACGCCCAAGAAGTAACGGATATGTTAGGATGCGATAACGACATACTAATTACGTCCAAATATTGGAAGATACATACAACTTGTGCTATTATATGTGTGATTGTATCCCTATGGATGAGCATTAAGGATGAAGGGAGAGATGCACGAATGTGAGAGAGGTGTTTTTGAGTAGTAAGAGGGCTCAAAAAATAGAGGGTTCTAAATATATAATACCGATTTAATTAGCAGTGTATGAGAGGTTACGCTTAAATAGAAGGAATATATAGGTATGACAGGGGCAGGCAGAGGGTGCGGGATAAATGGTTTTTATGAGCTAGGGTGAGGTAGACGAAGTAGAAGTAGAATTAGAAAAGGAAAGATCTCCAACGGTTATACAGTTAAAAACAATAGCATAGGGCGGTTTTGGAAAGTAAGTACATGTACAAATGTGTTATTTATCTAACAGATGCTTAAACACTAGGAAGGATGTTAAAGAGTATTTATATAGCTTATATAAATGCCTACACAGGAAAGATAGAGAGAACGATTAGTTAGAAAGAGGGTGGGGTTGGAGAGAAGGAACCAGTGCAGATGCAGATGAGATGCAATTAGGGATGAAAGGGAATTGGCCTGAAGATAATAGATGCTGCCGCGGCGGCTTTTGGGGTGAACACACGCACGGAACGGAGGCGCTGAAAAGGTGTGCTGGAATGGGTTAGTGTACTTATAAAATTATGCACGCAAATGCATGGTGAGTGTGGTGTGGTGAGTAACAGCACTTTTTTTGTTTCAATTTGAACGAAACCAAATTTTATACTCAAACGATTGTTTTGCATAATTCCTCATAAAAGTTCATCCAATTTGCAGCACTGTGCGGTGTGCTTGTACCAAAAGGGAGCCAATGTTTCTGATTGTGTGAAGCGACAAATGCTCACAATTGTTACATCTTCCAGCAAAATGTGTCCTTATCAGTGCTGCAAAATGTCATGATCATCACGAGATGTTCACCAACGAAAACAATGAACATATCCATTGTAGCTTGTTGCTCATTGCTGATACTCGCTGAACATTTTGATGACATTTTGTTTAGCACAAAACTCTTGATCAACCACTTGGTCATGACATTTTCTCCCTATGATAATGACGACATTTTTGGAATATACTAGAAGTGTGGTTCAAAATGAACATGCTTTCTCGCTCTGTCTGGTTTGACGGCCTGAAGCACCACATATCTCCCATGACTATCGTGATGATCACTAACAGAAAATGTCACGACCAAGTTACTTACCAAGAATTTGGTTGCACAAAATGTCACCAGGCATGTGATGATCGCCCCAACTGTTTGAGTCTCACCTCTGATCATCACAGTAGAGCTCGTGACGCTGACATGATTTTGTTTCAACCGAAATTTGTCACGACTATGTCAGTGCCGTTTTGCAAAACTTATCACAGTAACAAAAGTCATGTCATAGTGACTGACTAAACGATGATCGCAAAAATGTCACGATTGGCCACACGAATCGTTTTGACTATCACCTCTGATTATCACAATTGAATAGGTGACACTGACAAGGATTTGGTTTCAGTCAGATTTAGTTTATGACATTGGCAGTGACATTTTGCAGCACTGGCCCCAATGGATCGTGTGTGTGTGTGTGTGTTGGAGAGGGGGGGGGGGTTGTGTGAGTGAGTTAACAAGCGTTTGCTCTGTACAAATGTTGCCAACAATCGCGCCTACCGCCGACGGTACGCAGTCTTGCGAAAAACGCTGAAAACCCAAACACCGAAGAGGTTAATGCAAAATTTACCTTCAAGTACCAGGAACCACAACAAACCGTCACCTTCATGCCGCTCCCCTCCCGTGCTTCCCCTTGCATAGGAGCAAAGGGCGAGGGGAGGGAAGGGCTTTAGAGAGAACTTAACCATACATTAACAGACACAGCTTCCAGACACTGTTAAAAGCTCCACACACACAGAGTGAGAGAGAGAGAGGCAGCATCTCAGGAGTAGTGTTTAGATGGAAAATGGGGGATGATGATTGTTGTTGTTGTTGGTTAAGTTTCACTCGATTAAGAAGTGGGGAAGGAAAACCAGATTGGCGAAGGAGATGATCATGAAGGGAACGGTGGTCAGGGGGTGTTACAGCAGGAGAGAGAGAGAGTACGTACTGATAGATAATGAAGATGATACATACACACGCACGAAAAATGAATGAACAAAGAGTTAGATAGAGAGAGGGAGGATCCTGGCAAAGGATCTTTAAATACAAATGTGACTTCAAACAGAGCGAAAATTTGAAAGGGCGCAGCGCAGCTTCAGAAGCCAGAAGGGAGCGGCAGCAAAGGAAGGTTTGGCTACTAATCTACAGAGTGTAAATTCAGAGAAAAAAAAAACAACACACACACGAAGCGTGCGCGTGAAAATTGGAGCAGCAGATCGAAACGGGCAATGGAGAGATATTTTGTCGTGTACGTCATAGAGCGAGCGGGAAAATACACGCGACAAAAGTTGAACATGAAAGAATTAAAAAAGACACACACACAGAAGGTAATTGTGTGTGTGAGAGTGCATGTGGAAGATGAAATCTTGCGATTGAAGAAATAGGAAAAAGCAGCACAACGCGTTATGCACAAACGGTGTCAGATCACAATAACAATCACACACGCGAGACACAAAAAAAAAAACTCGATGTGTTACGTTAACAAAAACCAAACGCAACGCTGCAGAGAAAACAACAAATCCGGCAACACACACCAGGCAAAATGGAAACAGAGATTAGGAAGTTTACAGTATACAAAAACAAATCAAGGGTAACAGCAGCAGCAACAGTTCCCACCTCGTGAGGCGCACAAGAAACAAGGGTCTGGAAGACCCCATTTTGGGGTTTTAGACCCCCTTACTGTCGCATACACAAATCAATAGCAGTTGAGTTTTTCGCAAGAAAAAAGATTTTCTCTTGTGTACGTACGGATTTGTTTTGTAGTATAAATAGGATTAAAAGGAAACAGAACAGGAAAATTAGCTTGAAGAGCACAAAGGGGTTTTTGTTGTTGTTGTTGTTGGGGGATAGGGAACGACTTAGATAAGATGGTTAAAGTACCCCCTCTTTGCGGACTGCGCTTATGTGTGCACATGACACACACACACGCAGCAAAGCAAAAGGAGAAAACGAACCACCTGCGCGCGCACACAACTTACGGTTGCGAGTACTCCGGGAAGCCGCCCTCCTCGGTGTAGTCGTTGCGGCCGTTGGCCAGCTCCCGATCGTGCACGTCGTATTTGCCGCCCCGGTTGCGCTTCACGATGCAGATGATGATCAGCACCAGTATGAGGAACGCGATCGCCAGCATCATGCCGATGAACCAGCCGGCCGTCGCAATGTTATCGCCCGGCACCTTCACGGAGCTCTCTGGAAGGCGAAAGGTGTGGAATTTGAAATTATGAAAAAAAAAATAAAGAAAAAAAGAAAAAGCCTCATTTGAAAGCCCCTTCAGTGTACATACGGATGCCGTAGGTGTCGACTTCCTGCGTGGCCGATTCCGTCTGATATTCGCCGTCGACCGACACGACCCGGAACTCGTACAGATGGTCCGGGTTGATGCCGTGCACGATCAGATAGTTTTCGTACAGCTCCGGATCGGTCGTCTGCCAGCTCGACTCGTCCTTGACGCGGTACTTGACGTAGAAGTGCGAGCCGGCCTTGCCGCCGAGGGCCGGCTGCCACACGACCTTGATGTTGGCGAGCCCGTTCTCCGACCGGATGTTTTCCCAGTAGAAGTTGGGTACGTCCGGTGGCAGACCCAGCCCGGACGAGGTGGCCCGCTCGATGTAGAAGCTGCGGTGATGCGATAAAAGAAAGAGGAAGAAAAAAAATACATTTAAATGCGCGCGTTTCGAGCATCGGGTGCAATCCCCACTTACTCTTGCCCTTCGCCAGCCTTGGTGGTGGCGACGACGTGAATACGATACTTGGCAGCCGGCTTCAGGCGGCCCAGCTTCGCCTCCAGCACGGCCGGATCGGAGATGTGCGGTTCGCGCTCCATCCGCGGGCCCACCGTCGTGCCCTTCACCTCCTCGTAGTAGATCCGGTAGCCGGTGAGCTTGCCGTTCGGTTGCAGCGGTTTCTTCCAGCGCAGCAGGAACGCGGACGACCCGAGCGGGTACGCCTCGAGCGCCTGGATCGTGTTCGGCACGCCCTCGGGCGTGTCGAACGACAGCGTCGTGCTGGCCGGCCCATTGTACCGGCCGTTGTACGCGAGGATGCGGGCGTAGTTGGTCGCGTCCGGCACGAAGTCCGTCACGAGCGCCTGCTTCGAGTCGGCGGTGATCAGTATCTCGCGCAGGTTCTCCTCGCCGTCCGCCTCGGTCCAGGTTTGGATCTTGTAGCCCTTGAAGTGGCCGCGCAGCGATTCGGGCGTCACCGGGTTCCAGCTGAGGATGGCCGCCGTCGGTCCCGTCACCTGGATCAGCGTAAAGTTGGCCGGCGCATCGAGCGGCGTGTCCTCCCCGCTGTACGCCATGATTTCCCACGGGCCCGAGTTCGCCTCGCCGCGATCGTTCAGCGCCACCACCTTCACGCTGTAGCGCGTGAACGTCGGCAAACCTTCGACCGTGTAGGACGACTGGCGCCAGTCGCGCACGTCCGCCGAGTTCCACTCCGCGCCGGGTATGTCCCGCCGCCAGTAGACGCGATAGTGCAGGCCGGGCGCGTTGTGGTCGACCTGCGCGAGCGGGCGCCACTTAATTACGAGATTGGTCGGCGTCGTGCCTTCGCCCTCGAGATTGTCCGGGTTTTTGTACGGCACGCTCGACTCGGTCGTGCAGACGTCGCTGTGGCCGGACGGCAGCGACCGGCCGACCTTGTTCACCGCGATCACGCGGAAGGTGTAGTTGTTCCAGGGCGTGGTGTTCACCGTCCAGGCAAAGTCCGTGCCGGGCACGTCGTCCGACAGCACGTCGTACGTGTCGGGCGTGAACGAGGTGTTGTACTCGATGATGTAGTTCAGGATCGGGGACCGGTTGTCGCCGTTCGAGATCCACTCGATCTGGGCCACCTTGCCCTTGCAGTTGACGCGCGTCAGCGTCGGCGGGTTCGGCCGGTCCATCACGGTGAGCGTCGCGTTCGCCATCACCTCGTCCAGGTCGGTGCGGGCGAGACAGGTGTAGGTGCCCGTGTCCAGCTCGATCGTCTTCGAAATCATCAGCGAGTTGTCGGAGGTGCGGATGAAGCGCGGCTGGTTCTCGAAATCGATGATCTCGCCCTTGGTCAGCCACTCGATCGTCAGCTCGAGCGACGAGTCGGCGATCGCGTTGCACCGGAACGTGACGGTCGTGCCCGCCTCCGCCTCGTAGTCCTGCGGCGGATCGTTGATGACCGTGCGCTCCTTCACGATCAGCTCGCCGGACGCCGACTTGCTGCCGAGATTGTTCACCGCGTGGCACGTGTACTCGCCCGCGTCGTCAAACTTCACGTCGCGGATGAACAGGTCGCCGCTCGGCATCGTCTGGTACCGGCCGCCGGTCAGCTCGCGGTCGTTCCGCAGCCACTTGACCTGCGGCTTCGGCGCACCGAACACCCGGCACGTCATCGTCACGTTGCGCTGGTCGACGGTGAACTCGCGCTTGGGCGGATCGGTAATTTCCGGCGCGAGCGCCAGCACGTTCAGGTACACGTCCTTGTACACGTAGCCGAGCGAGTTGGTCGCGTTACAGCCGTAGTTGCCCGTGTCGCTCTTCTGCAGCTTGCTGATGTAGATGCTGGACGAGCCGACGATGCGGCGCGCATTGCTCTGGCTCACGTCGATCTGCTTGCCGTTGTGGATCCACATGATGTTCGGCTTCGGGTTGCCGGCCGCCTCGCACTTAAACTCGGCCGTCTCGCCCTCCGCCGCGTTCACGATCTCCGGCTCGACCGTAAAGTACGGCACCGCGTTCACCGCCAGGTTGATCGAGTACGAGTCCGCCTGCCCGACGCCGTTCGACACCTCGCACGTGTACGTGCCCGCATCCTCCGACGAGACGCGCCGTATCTTGAGCGACTTGCCGTAGTTGTCCTGCTGGATCTTGTCGTTCCACACGATCGCGCGCCCGTTCTTCGTCCACACCGTCTCGGGCAGCGGCGTGCCGCCGTAGATGCAGAACAGCTCGATCTGCTTGCCCTTCAGCGCGACCTCGTTCTTGCGCGACACGTACTGGCGCTGGGGCGGGTGCCGGTTCTGGGCCGCCGAGATGCCCGTCTGCTTTACCTGCAGCAGCACCCGGTTGCCGATCTTGTACTCGCTGCGAAACACGGACGAGGCGGCACAGGCGTAGAAGAAGTCGTTCGATTCGTCGTCGCGCGTCACGTTCGAGAACCACAGGTTGCCCTCCGGGTCGAGCGTCATGCGCGAGTTGTTGATGCTCCGGATGCCGCCGTCCATGTTCTGGATCATCCAGTAGACGTTCGGCTTCGGCCAGCCGTCCGGCGGCTGGCACACCAGCTTGAACGGTTTGCCCTCGTCCGCCTGCAGCGTTTGGGGCGACCCGTCCTTGAACGAGTTCAGCTCCGCCTTGCGCACAAACACCGAGTTGGAGGTGGCGGTACCGTGCTCGTTCTCCGCGAAGCACTGGTACTGGCCGAGATCTTCGTCGCGCGGTGACGTAATTACCAGCGTACCACGCCCCGGCTGCTGGGACATCCGGTCGTCGTACGTTTGCCATTCGAACTTTTTGCCGTTCTTGATCCAACGGTATCTGTGCGGGAGGAGAGGGAAAGAAAACAAAGATGAAGGTTAGAAAAGGGTTAGGGGGGAGCATTGGATATTTTTTCTCTCTAAACAATTTCCGCTAAAAAAACACATACACACACACAAACAGCAGAGCTCAGCGATTTTTCGTTCAAGCGAAAGGGACGGGAGAAATAAAAACATCCAAACATGTTTGTGTCTTTCACATTTTGTTGGAATTTGCTAACGAGCGTTAGGGTGGTGTCGCTATCGCCTATCAAAACGATCATGTTCGGACGGCCAAAGGAAGGAAGACGGCCACCAAAACGTCTTTTCTCCCCCGCTGGGCCGGATACGCGCGCCGCCATTATTAAATTAGGTCTGCCCGGCCGTAGGCCTAAACAACTAACAACTGTCCAAAAGATGCAGGGGACGCGAGCAGCAACAGCAACACACACACACACGCGCAACAAACACTTTCAACCCGAAAGTTCATGCTGCGCGAAGCTATCTTTGGAATCCATCGGTACGGTATAAATTGAACTCAATTGTCGTACCAAGGCAAGAGCATGCGGCCATAGGCGGAGAAGATTCCAACACAAAGTTGCCCCCCCCCCTCTACTTCGAAGACACTGGAAGCGTGTGTGTCGTGGATTACACATTATTTGCATTATTTACCGAGCAGGATGACTTCCCGGTGTCTTTAAAGGGCCTTTGGGCACTACGAGTGGAATACATTTTGCAGTGTCACGATGCTCGACAATCTTCACAATTGTTGGCAGAGTCTAAGGAGAGTGCGCGTATTCCAGGAGATGCCTCATTACGGCGGATGACATCTAACAGTGTACCGGGAGGAGTGAGATATAGCGTCTAAAACGGAGAACATCCTGTAGATGTTAAACCATAACATCTGAGCAGTTCCTCATGGCGCACAAGGTCGCTAACAACTGTTTCCTGGATGAAGAAGTTGAGCAAGAAAAAAAAACAGTTGCCCCTATGTACTCTGAACGCACGAGAGCAGGTGTGACGGGGAGTAATACTGACATACATAGTGTGACAGGCAGTAATGAGAACAGAATTCCATTCCAACCAACTAGACGACCGGTTTAATGAGCCGTGACCGGACTGTAGCATCACCATGTGTACCATTCACCGGCGCGCACCAACCCTTGCTGCAGGATATCTCCACTAGAAGAGGGCGGCGTATGGTGGCCGGTGTGTGGTGGAAGATAGCGAGTTTAAACGCGACCTTGCAACAGACATGCGGCACCACCACCATCAGGAGCGGCTTCGCATAGCGTCATCAGCGATAGATATATATAAATATATATTTACATATCAGAGCATTGGAGCATTGCATACACGCCACACACACACACACGCGCGCGTGCCCACAACCCATCTCCTCCTGCTTCCACTCTTGCTACTCTCTTTCTCTCCACACGTCTCGGTGTGTATTTATATCTGCACGAATTGACCGTGCAGATGACATGAGCATGGGGATGATGGGCGATTGTGTCTTGCAGTTTACCCCGCTATCATCGGAATCACCGAAAGCGTGACATCATCGCTCAAATAGTCAAGCGACAGGAGAAAAAAAGTAGCGCGTGCGTGTGTGTGTGTGCGTTCGTGTCAGTATCTATTTGTTGCAGCTGTAGAGGTGTAGAAAGGAGGAGGAAGGCTAGGAATGCGAGGAAGATGACGAAACCTAAGAGTCGTTTGACAGGTGGTCGTCGCTCGAGTGCAACAACAACGGGTATGTAAAGCCTCTCTAGCAGTAGTGCTCCATAATAATGGTGACATATTGAAGTAAACGGACGGGGTTGTAAGGAGATGGAGACGGCAACGCGAGAAATCTTTAACTGTGCTGTCATAGTTTGTAAGCCCGTTCCTTAGCGTACCAAAGAGCAAAGAGCAGCAATGGGATGGGAATCATCAGATTGTTTTTGCTTTCCGTTCTCTGCTTTTCGCATCTCCAATGTTTGTGTCTTGCCACCATGAAGACGCTTGGGAGGGTCTTTTGATGGACCATAATGTTGGGTTTTATCGATTTCGAGAAGGAGCAAACGGTTTGGAGTCCGTCTTTGGGTCTGGAGGCGATGGAGTGTTGGGAGACCGGAGAGAGATCAAAACCCCAATGCCCCCGGGAGGTTAAACAAATAACATTGAAGCGAAACTTAGCAGGATAGTTAAAAGAGAGATCCGACGTTTGGAAGTGACCGATTTTTCGTACTTTGATGGTCCCCCCTCCGTACTCCTCCCTCCTCTCTTTCGCAATGTGATGATTGAATGACTAAAGAGAAGGGGAGTGAAGTAATGATGTCATGCCAGAATATTCCAAGAACTTTATATCGATGGCGTATGCACAGCCGAAGCGATCGAAGCGCGTACTTGGGACCGGCCACTCAGACTCCTCCTTTGTCACGGTCTGTCATGTTCTCTATCTAAAAGCCGCTTCATAAGATATTCAAATTATATACAATTACGTAATCTGTCGCCATACGCCCCTAACTAGCGCCCATACGGGTTGTGGAGCGAGCGCGATGCCGTTCGCGATTTGTGCCATTTCCTTCCATAGAAGGGAAACACGACGCTTTCGTGATATTGCTCCGGAGGTGGAGGGGGGATAGTGATATCCAACTATCTGCAAGAATGTTTGCATATCGGAATTGGACCCAAACACACACACACGCGCACGCCAATAAAATAGCCTGTGTGGCATAATATGGCGAAACATCCGGAGGAACATTGAGAACGTTGGAACGAACAAAATAGTTTGGAATATTGGCTAGAGTGCCTCGGATTGTCTCCATTTCCCTTTTACTGACAAAAACACGAGCGAGGGTTATTAGTGAATCTCACAATCTTTGCTGGTGCCTAACTACTGGGGCCGGATTTCAGGACGTGGGTGTCCAATGTTTTGGATTGTTGGAGATAGCGCTCCCTCTTACACATCCCATAAGGTGATTGCCATTTTGAATGTGTACACACCAACTTCGGCTGTCATTTTCCGGAGTCCACCGTGTAACACTTTTTAGGATTCTTGAAAGTTCCTCAACGGATAAATATTTTTAAGTCACCGCTAGGTTCTCCCTTTTCAAGAATATAAATTAAGCCTTACATAAGACGACTTCACGCAGGCGATTAACGGCGCGCCCGGGAGCTTCTCGTCGAAATCAATACTTCGTTCCGCAGCTACCTCTTATACTCGCTGCTGCTGCCCCTTTTCCACCACCGCATGGTGCGGGGCCCTAAAGCGAAGCCTAACTAATGAACGCTTTTCCCTCTTCTCTTCGTGCACCTTTCATTCTTCTGCCAGCTCCGGGGCATTTCTTACGCCCTGCTGATCACCACTCCTCGCCTCGCCTGCTAATCGGGGCATCTGGGGGGTACCATAAATTTATGCGAACGCCGCCGGACCATTTATTTTTATGAGACCCTTCCCAGCAATACAACACACATACGGGGAATGAAGTGCGAGAAAGCGAAAACCTCCAACTAAGCGGGAAGAGAGCGAAAGAGAGAGAAAGGGAGAGATAAAGAGGAGACAGGGTAAGGTGACCGGTTCCGGTGGTGAACGTTAATAAAATGACCCTTTCTTCCTCGCGGTCGAGGTCTTTCGTTAACCGGTGCCCGGGGCTTAAGTGAGTGAATTAATTTTGAAAAGGGAGTCAACAAACACACCACTGCTGCCTAAGCCCGTGGTTGAAGAAGAAAAGCGGGGTTATAGTTTTCCGCTCCGAAGGAGGGTCCGATTCGCACACGATAAAACTAAAATGGCCACACTCCACGCGCCCTTCCCCGAAACAGTGCCCTTCGGGCGACATTGACGACACAACAGGCCGGTGCGGGGTTGCGGGTTGCCATTTTGGCAAGTCTCAGAGATACCTCATGTGCTGTGTGGGTGTGTGTGTGTGTGTGTGAGTTCGGGAGAGACGAAAACATCGATTAAAATCCCATCAAACAATCATCGAATCGTGAGGAACCGTCTGGACGCATCGATTTGTCCGGATAAACACGCTCTTGCGCGGGCAGGCAGACCCAGGGAAAGCGACAATGGATATGTATTCTCGTTTTGCACCGAGGAGTGTGTTACTCCTCCGCCATATGGTTGTCTCCTTGTACGGAGAGACAAGGATATGCTCCCAACACCGGATGTGTCCGGGCTGTCGGGCGACCGGTGTGTGTGTTCTGGTGCACAAGCAGCACACTGCAGCGCTTTGTGAGGTGCATTTAAATAAATATAAATTCTCACTCGCCATATGTGCTTTTCCCTTTCCCAGGACCGATTTGGACGCCGCCAGGATATGTGCGCGCTTCACTGGAGCGGAACCGTGAGGAGTGTTAACGGGAAGGGAGTATGCTGGAGACAAACAGAGCACACAGACACACACCAAGCATTCGGTTATCCTGTCAAAAACAAAAGCCTGGCCTTCCCCGCGGGGGGATGATGTGCGCTATGCACCCCAACAACTTGAAATTCTTTGCACAACAGTTTTAGCCACACACATACACAAGTCGTTGTAGAAATTGAATTTCTTGAAAGGATTAGTCTACAGGATTATTGGCACCAGACCAGATCGGTTGGATCATTTCTCAGTTAGATACCAAATCCTGGCTATTGGAGCGCTGTAATGATGTTTTCGCATACGGGAATAATAATTTCTGCAGATCTCTAGACAACTTCTCCAATATATTTTGTGCCTCAGACGCTGCAGACGTCAAGTATACGTAATGTTGCGTCCTACGAACAGGCAATCTATTCAGCGGCAGTCTATTTATCGTCTTCAGATATTCACCTTGATGCTAATCTTTGTCCAAAATGTCGTCCAAAACCTCCTGGAAAACATCTCGAGCTTCAAAACAATCAGAGTTTGACATTCTTCAAATTTATCAAAATTTGGAGGTGAGAACCAGAAACCAGAATTTGACAGTTCCATTAGTTGTGCACACATATCCGATTTGAGATGCACAACGCACAGTTACCAGCCCTGACACCCTCCGTTTTAAAAGCCTGAGTCTTGATGGGAAAAACGAAACCTCCACACACGGCTCTATCTCTCTCTCTTAACCTTTTTTTGCTCACAGTGCTACCATTTCGCTCCGCTTGCTGGTGGCCGACCGCGGTTTTGGGTTACAAATTCCCCTTTCCCGCGTTCCGTTTGCATGCAATTTGCTGTGTGCTGCACACACCGCTGTGTTTGGGTGCTGTTCTCCTTTGGCCGGACTTTGGTGCGTTGCATTATTCGCGCGTGCTAGGGAAGGGAACAGGGAAAGGACCGCCACCGCACTGCCCTGTAACGGATACAGCGGCGTATGTCGTAACCCCGGTGGGACACATGGCAGCGAGCTAAATCGTTTGTCCGTAGCGGCGCCAAGGCAAGAGGTCAAAACCGTGCCGACACGCGGGCCAAATCACACTGGACCCGCCCGGCCTGCTGGTGTACATTACACCCGGTAAGTGGTCTCTAAAATATATCCTCCCGACCGACGACCCGGGTGGTGCTGTGTGCCTGGAGTGAGTCGGAGATTTCGGAAGCGACAATTATTAACGACTGCCCAATTATCCTTCCCTGGGCTGGTTTGCCGGTCCCGTTTGCTGACCCTTTTCTATTAAGGGATGTGTGCGTGTTTGCTGGGAATGTTTTTATGGGTTTCTGGGTTGTCAGGGTGCGGGTAGAATTAGAGTGCAGCGCACACAACAACGGCAAGAGCCTGATGGACGCAGAGCAGATGGTTTTCCAACTGACGCGACTCTCGGCAGAAGAAAATCCTCAGCAGGGAGCTGTCGTCACGCGGCCGAACATCAGGGTCCTTGATCCTTACGGTACACAGGACACACACACACACGGCTCAAGGTACCTCCGACGTACGTGTGTGTATAAGGGAAGCAACCCGCTCACACACACACAGACAGCTGTTTGTTTCCATCCAAATCCAATCGGGAATTGTTTCCGTTCCGGTCAATTTAGGGATGCAACAATCTCATTTCATTTGCAGGCGCAAAACTGTCGGTGTTGCAGAGCACGGCAAAGTTTGCAGTGGAATTAATTGCTTCCCAAATGGCGCACGAGGTTTTGCGCGGCCACGCACAAACCCATTAGGAGAAAGCAAGCCATTGAAGTGCTCCCGCCACTGTAGGACGGGAGGGAAAAAAAAGGATGGAGTTGTGTTTGGGTTTGGAATTAGAATTAACCGCACCGCGCAAAAGGGACTCATTTGCGGCCCCCCTTGCAACTGTCCCGCATATCAACATGGTGTTGGTTTGCGGGCGCGTGCCACAAGTATTAAGGTCCGTCATATTTTCCCATCAATATCCGTGTCTCCCGGCCCTCATTATTGGACGTTTTTCCTCTCCGCGGTGTGGTGTGTATTAATGGGTAAATATAGAAACACACACACATAGCACACCCGGGAGCTGTTAACATTAACGGATTGTTTATTGGAAAACTTTTGCCCAGCGCACGCTCTGGACATACGCCTTGTGCTTGGCCGTATATTGGCTTGGGACCAAAAAAAGCGGCCGTGATTATAATAGCGCTGCTCTTGTAAACAGCATTCCACAGCACACTGTCCGTGTCCTAATATTAGACGATCTCAATCAATGCTCTTCTGGATCGTACCACAGACGGTGATGCAATTTGGCCACTATCGAGCCCCAATTGGCACTGGACATTCCGTGGGGCCACGCAAGAGGCAAGCGCGAGTTGAAAGGTCCGCCCTTGTTTTGATTCCAGCTTTCAATCAGCGGTCAGGTCGGTAAAAATAAAAGACACAAAATTAGACTCAATCAAAGTACGCTGCTGGTTTGATGAGCTCAGAAGTCCAGCCAGAAGCGACGCAAAGCTCAATTAACAAGCTGTAAACAAGGTAGGCGGTTACGTGCAGTCGGTAGAACACGAGAGTGGCGCAATAAATAAGGTAATATTGCATAAAACGAACAGAGTCATGAATCAGTGAAGTTGATAAAAAAGCAAATAAATAAATATTAACAAGTGCTGTAAAAGTTTACAGCAGGAAGATTGTGAGATGAAAGGGAGAAAACCATAAAACAAGGATAATATGCTTAAGATGAAACCATTTGAAGCGCATAAAAACAAGCAAGTAAAACAGAGACACAGGACAACGCGAGAATTTAAGAGCAGGAGCAAAAACGACCCAAGCTATTAAGGCAGATAATAAGAGCTCGTGTGTGCTGCTCTTGCAACGACCAAAAAGAGCCAAAAACAAAACACATGGAACGCGTCCCGATCGTGCCTAAGAGAACGTGATCACCATCCTCTCCTGCTCCTGTTCTTCTTTCCCCTTCTCCACGCCTTTTCCCCTTTTGCCTGCCTCGTCTTGCTCATTGCTCCCACCCTTTTAACCTAGTTTTGCCATCGATTTTCACCCTACCCGCGTGTCGTGCGTGAGTGGAGCAAAGACCGTGTGTGTGTTTGTGTGTGTGTGTGGAGATGTACGCGTCGGCTGTTGTGTTTTTTTTTGTTCACCCTCTTAATTCCTCTAAAACCACTTTCCCCTGCGGTCGTCGTGTGGCGCGCGCGTGTGTGCGCGCTCTTTAAATAGGGTTCGCGCCCCGCTCCCCCCATCTGTACCGCGGTTGCCTCAAAGTAGCAAAACCGACACCCCGCGCGGCTAAGAGGAAAACGGTTCCGTGTAACCTGATACTGCGTGCGCCGCTTAAGGACGAGCAGGCCGAGGCGGGCGGCTGCGTCGAGAAAGACGAGTCGAACACAAACATAACCTCCTTTTTTCTTTGCTTCCCCGGCCGTTCGGGTTTCACAAGTTTGGGTGTGTGTGTGCGAGAACGCGCCTTCAGTTTGTTTTTCTTCGCTTGCCCATTTTCTTCACTCTCGCTCACTTAGCGCTGTGTCAGGCGGAGCGGAGCTGCAGCAGCGAAGACGAGCGCAAAGCCGCGCATGCAAAGCGGGAGACATTATTGCATCGGCCGCCCGGGGATGGTCGGTCACAAGACGGGAAAAGGAGGGAGTGGAGTAGGTGCCATAAAGGAGCGAACGGACGCACGGTTGGTCGGGGCAAATGGTTTTGTAATTGATACATTAACCTTCTCCTCCGTTTGACGCGCCCATTAGCCGGGCGAGACCGGCTAGCAGCAGCCGTCGCCGTTGTAAAAAGCCCATCTTGTCACCGGCGACGTTGACATTGCATTGTAAAACAGAGAAAAGAGGCTCTGTGTTGTTTGCAGAGTGTCACCAGGCGCAGTTTACAGACGATTATCAAACATTACTCAAACATTCTAGTTGTTGCTGCAGTTGCCGCTAAAACATGGTAGAAGTACATCGCGTAGGAAGTTTGTCGCATGAAATTAAATGAAAAAATATCCCAACGCAACGAGACAATTTTACAAGTTGTTTCACCTGATATCCCAACATCAATAGTATGATTTTTTTTAGGCATATACACTCATAATTGAATAGAAATGGAGCAACAACTTTGAGAACTGAGAACTGAGACATGAACCATTTTATTAAATTTACCACAATGTTTTTAATTTTCGTTTTGTTTTGTTCTTCAAAAAGGTAAAGTGATATCAATATATAATATCCATCACATGATATCACAAAAGTTTTTTGTTGGTCAAACCAAATTCTAATTCTCAATTCTAATAGCGATATCAAGGCTTCCAGAGAAATATGTCAAGTAGAAGAGTTTTATCCACGAAAGCGTCTACGAGTTCTTTCGATGCCAGAGATAATTCAAGCCCGTAATTCCTCGATATGGGGAAAAGGCCCTAGCGAAAAATGAATCGAACTCAATGTTTTGGCAGTTTTGAAGTAAAATATTTCATGTTTTTGCTTTGGAAAAGAAGCAGTTTTTTTTTAAATAAAACTATGAATATATATGAATTAAACGCCATTCAAACCTAGTTTTAGGTACCAACATGACAAAAAAGAGATACTTCAACGCAATTATATAAGAATAGATCATTAAAGGGTTTTCCAAGTCATATTCGAATGTGCACATCATTATTCGCCGCCTATTCAATGATTTGCAACAGCTGCCATACAATGTATTCGCAATTACAATAAAGTTTCAGTTCTTACACATGATTTTCAACACGTCAAAAAGAGCTGTCAACTGTGCATCTCGATTAATTTGCCGCAACAGACTTCTAAAAACAACAACTACATTTCAAAGATCAATCGAGTCAAATTTCTCGACGAAGTAAAATATACAGGGGTTTTCACGTCAGTTTCGAATGTAAACATTGTTATTCAGCGCATCCAAGATGTTTTTCAACAGCTGTCAAATTAAGTAATCGATTCAAAATGAAATTTCAGTTTCAACACATTATTTTCAACACATTCAGGGTTTTCCAAGTCAATTTCGAATGTAAACGTTGTTATTCACCGCGTGCGAGATGTTAATCCACATCAATGTGATATTTCATTTCCATCATAATAATTTTTATATTTTTACACCATGATTTTCAACACGTCTCAGGCTGGATTGAGTTTGGCAGTTCTTTGTTATGTGTTGAATCTGAAATTTCATTTTGAATCAAATAAACCATTTGACAGCTGTGGAAAAAAATCTAGGATCTTGGAACAATGTTTACATTCGCAACTGATTGGGAAAACCCTGTAACAAAGAACTGTCACGCTCAATCCAGCTTGAATCGTGTTGAAAATCTTTGCTGAAGAAATTAACCAACATGATGATGGAAATGAAGTATCAGATTGATGTGGATTAACATGTTGCAAGCGGTGAATAACAATGTTTACATTCGAAAGTGACTTGGAAAATCCAGTAAAATAAACTACTATGTATGATTTCCAACACTTCAACAGTCTGTTGCCATCGTTTTTTTTTCACCGGGGTTTAAAAATCCTAATCTCATCACCGTTGACCGTTGAACTGATGAAAATCATGCTGAAGAAGTTAAAAATTATTGTGATGAAGAAAATGAAATATCCGAGTGGTGTGGAATAACTTCTTGCAAGCGTTGAAAAAACAATGTTTACAACCGAAAGTAACTACGAAACCCCTGTAAGATTTACCAGCAGATGCTGTTTTTATCAGTTCGACAATAAGTCTCAATTAATATTGTGAGCAAGATTAAAAAGCTATGATACGATTTATCTAAAGATAGGAAGGCAAATTTCACCCCAAAGCATTTTCCCATTTTGCCCCGCATGGAAAATTAGCAACTTGTGAATCATCCACTTTTATTTAATATTTATAGGATACTTACAACTCCTTGTATTATACGGAATTTTTACTCCAAAATGCGAAAAACTCATAACCATTATAAGAGTGCTTCCACTTTATGCTGAATATGTTGTGATATTACCATCCAAAAAATGCCACAAACATTCCCTTACATTAGCATCGATTCGATTCCATAAATTTAACCCTGATGGCAAAACACATGTGAAAACAAAACACCATACTGCTGACAAAGGACTAGAATGCGAACGACAACCACCAGAGGTTTCGGTCACAAAAAAAAGAACGAACCACACAAAAGCACAAACCACCGCGTCGTCGTCCGTCAGGCTAGCGCTCTATGCGGTTTTCCCGGTTGCCTGGTCGGGGGAAAAAAAACGCGGAGTTCCATGTCTCGGGCATGTCCTCGACGAGTGTGAGCAAAATATCCTTTCAAATTCATCTATCAACATAGACATACACACACACCTATATAGAAGCACGTCCAAAAAACAGTCTGCCAGTATGTGCGGCTTTATGGTATGCGAGACCGAGAGAGCCTCCTTTGCTGGCAAAAATCGATCGATAATATTCACCATACCACACACACACACACACACACACACACGCCGATGCCCCCCTTTCTGATACCACGCGGCGTCACAGCTCACTATATCTATCTCTCTTTCTCTCTCTTGTTGGTTGTGTGTTTTGTATATTGCCGCATTTTCCTGCCATCAGAACATAGCAACAAACACACAGACACATAGATGGGTTAGATGGCGCGGTGTTGTAATGCCGCATATTTTCCACCCATCGCACATCCCCCCAACAATTCGCCCGAGAGATGTATGTATACGCCATCAGCGCGCGAAAGAGAAGCTGTGTGTGTGTGCAAGTGAAAGAAAGAGTGCGGAATAGCAGCAACGTGGCAGGACCTGCGCACACCAATATACACGCAACACATGCCATCCCTTTAAGGGGGGGGGGGGGATGAAATCTTGCCGCCCCTTTCGGTACCAACCCCCTTAGTGTCTATGATGGGATTTCCACTCCGAGAAGCCCCAGACATACACCACTTCGGAATATCCTTTTGGAAATTGCTTTAGTTACCGCTCTCTCGCATCTCTATCTCTCCTTGCCTTCAAAGCGCACAGCCGGGCGAGAGCACTAGATGGACAAAGCGAAAGAGATCCTGAATTTCCTGTCCATGTCCTTGGGGCTCGCTGCCGCGAAAAGCGAATGAGAAAGAGGAGGCCAAGTTTACGGTCTCTCCACAACAATGTTGCTCGACGACGAAGACGACGACGGCCTACGGAGCACCAAGAACATTTCAAGGCGAACGGGGCACATTTTCTTTGGCTTTCCCCAAAAATGCTCTGGTATTCTTTGTCGTCGCCAAAATAGTCTATCCCACTCCCAACTTGATTGCCTGGTTTTCTCCTCGTTCGGCACATAGAGGACGAAACTTGCAAGCGACCACCAACAACAAAGGCAGAATGATGGTGGTGGCAGATAACCACAGCAAAACGAAGAGAAAGGCAGAAACGCTGCAAAGGATAATATTTACCGAAACAGCAGGTAATATGATTGAGCCAAGGAAATGGGTAAAGCTTGACCGGCGCGCTGTGACACAATCGAGAGAATGAAGACGAGACATACGATACGTGTCTTATTTACAGTGTATTTTCTGCAGGTTTTCGCTCAACCCAATATCGTTTTTTTTTTTGTTCGCTACTATATAGCGCAGTAATATTACGCTCAGCAAAAAAGTGAACGAGCACAGCCCTAACCAAAAGGTAGCCCCTCGCCCGATTGGAGAGAGCAGGTTTGATCTATAATCGAACCGGGCAAACACAAACATCTACAAGACACCCTCGAGACACCCACACACGGTAGCAAACCGAACGGTGGCAAATCCTTGATCGCAGAAGGTTACAATGTCTCATAAAGTTCTTTTCCATCCCAACCGCCGCCTTGTGTCTCCATATCTCGCCCACGATATCCGCTGTAAGCGATGGCCGGCTGTAAAAAGCTCCCGTCCTTCTACCCTTTTTGAAGGTTACTTACTGTTGTGGAGGGGGAGCAGCACCAGAAAGGACATTCGGTACAAGCAGCTAGGAAGGAAAGCACACAACCCAACCCCACAGGAAAGGAAGAGCACGAAGAATTAATGTTGCTTTTATAGCCTGGTTTCTTGTATCGTTTTTTTTTTTGCATCAAGAAACACACGAAACAAAATGGATCGATATTCGCATGTTGCGTGTCGTCGTCCGTACCTGAGCAAAAGAGAGAGAGAGAGTTTCGGTTTGCGGGACGCATAGCATGATGCTCCATTTTGCCGAACGGAGTTTTGAGATTCGATTATTTCTCTAGTGCAAACATAATCGCTGGTGAAAAGAAAAGCGAGACGAAAGCCGGAAGTAATGTCTTGATAAGTTTACCCCGGGAAAAGAAAACCCAGATTAAAAATGTATACGCGCCAGGATACGTCAGGTAAGGGAAACAA
>NC_054081.1:12749592-12866241 GCF_017562075.2 Anopheles merus | reverse complement strand
GGAGTCCTCCAGGGTCGTCCGAAAATGTCCAGAATCGGAGTCGTCTTGAATCGGAGTCGTCTTGAATCGGAGTCGTCTTGAATCGGAGTCGTCTTGAATCGGAGTCGTCTTGAATCGGAGTCGTCTTGAATCGGAGTCGTCCTGAATTGGAGTCGTCCGGAGACGTCCACAGTCTGCCTTCGAAACAGAAGTCTGTATACGAAGTGCACGTGCAAAGTAAAAGACAAAAAAACACAGCGAAATGAAATCCCTGATCACGAGCACATCATACCGGACGGATCTTCCTGGTTCCCATTTACCCGGAGTCGGAATCTGACTAACAATAGTCGGAGCCAGATCGGAGCCGTGCGTGCGCTCCACAAGGCACACATCACTAGTACCGTCCTCCACTTAAGCTCAGACGTAGAAGATGATCCTTATCGGAGCAGTCGATCAGGCCCGCGATTTTTGTTCAACGCGTATCAAAAAACGGTACTGGAAGTGGACCGCATTACACAAAAAATACACACACAACAAAACATCCTGTAGGGGGGTCAACCGGGTACAATCTCGTTAATCGTACGGAGGAAATTAAATTCAAATGCAAGATTAATTGATCGACTATTATTGCAAGAAAAAATGTGACCCCCAGACAAACACACAAACACACATGAACATTGTAAAATCGTGACAACGCAAGACGATCATGACGTAATTTCCAATGCGAACGCACTGACAGAGCGAGCCCGCGTGCGGCTTAAATACTAATGCAACAATGTTTAACCGTGGGCGTGAGAGTGTGTGTGTGACTGGTAGGACACGCATCGCGGGATGACTAATTGCATTGCTGACCGTGCGTCGCGTTTCACCGTAAATACACCACACAACCATTGCTTGGGGATGCAGCTAAGAACAAACGGCTTAGTTAAAAGGTTGTAAGCTGATGGGCGCCTTCTTGCCCTCCTCGCCTGCCATACCAGCCTGGTTTGCTTTCGAACAAGAATGTACAAATGGAACAGAAAACACACACACACTAACATGTAAGAAGCTCGCCCAGCCTCGGGGGGAGTCTACAGTGACGACTGACGAGTCACACCAGAGGGGCATCATGACGAGTCACACAAGAAGCACCACCAAACGCTCCCCCCCTACAGGCATACAGGTTATTGGAGGGCAAAAGGGGTGGAAGCGCGTTCGCCCCGCTTTTATGGGTTTATTGTGGGTTTACCTTTTCTTGCGGCGTTCCTTTCCACATTCCCTTTTCGTTAACGGCATTAAAAAAAAAGAAAAGAAAAATGTGACAACTTTCTTGCTGCGGACAACTTCTTTGCCAGCCACCGCACTGCACCGTATATGCAGTTTTATGGTAGGTATGTGTGTGTGTGTATGTGTGTGCGTGCGTGCATGTACTCGATTTGAGTCCGTTATGCATTATGTGTTTATTTTTCCTTCGAGGGTTTCTCACCGTTTCTCACCGGAAGCAGGTGCAGTTAGAAGAAATAGAGAAAAAATACAACAAAAAAAACATTCCACTTAATTGACAACAGAAAAGGTATCGGAAGTGGGAGTGTTTGTATGCGTTTGTGTATGTATTTATATTTATAACTATTTCTATGTTTTAACAAACACCCGGGTTTCTCCTTTCATTTCAATAACTGAGGCTGAGAGGAGTTTTACCCCCACAAAAGCTTTTTTAACTTTTCCGACAAATGAAATTATGTTATGTTTTCACACCGCTTGGGATTAGGAACGGTACGAAACATTGCACGACCAAAAAAAATACACACATAAAACATCAAAGCAAGAGCATGTTACTTTCCGAAGCCCGTTCGCGCGTTCCAGTCCATTTTAAATACAAAAGGGCAGCTCGTGGGGTCAAATGCGCAAACAAAGACAGAGGTAGAGACGGAGCGGGTGGTAGTAAATGATGGAACGAATTGTTAAAACCACACATCATCAACACAAACATCACAGAGCAGACCGCGTGTCAATCATTCATCGATAAACTTGTGCCCTAAGCAGAGAAGGCGAAAGCAACCGCCCCACAGAGTACTCTTTGCGGGCATTGCAATGGTCACACATTATGCTAGCGTGTGTGATGTTTATGTCTCGGAAAATTCGTTCTCCTTCCATTGGAAGACATAATACAATTATTTAAATTGCTTTGCAATAGGTAAAAGTCGTTTGGTTGTCGCGAGTATGTCGTTATTTTTTTGTCAGTTTAAAAAAAACATAATTTAGTGTGGAGCGCCGTTTATCCGGGCTGCTCGGGACTTGACCTCGCCCGGTTAGCGAATAACACGGATAATGTGTTAAATGATGTATTTTTATCACCAATTTCTGATTAAATTTAGGAAAATTATCTTATTTTTGATAAAAAAAGAACCCATTTCTTATTAGGTATATGTTTTTCCAATGAGAATATTTGATATTTGAATTATCGTGTCTTTTGTTACGACAATGTGCTCTTTTAACCGCCTTTTCAAATATCCTCCTCATAACGCAATGTCACCTCAATTGTATTGAACTGTCATTTGTTAACAGCACGGATAAACGGACAGCCGGATAAAAGGCACCCGGATAAACGGCGCACCACTGTATTCCAACTTCAGATAAAAGTTACATTATTCTACATAATACAGAAGTAATATATAAAAATATCTTACCAGCATTAGATGTCCACCGCGGAATTAATCCTTTCGCGTCACTCAGCACTCTCCTTGCTGTGATGTTTATTTGTTTTGATAGAAGTCAGTTGCGTTGCGTTTTTAGCACAGTTGATTGGTGAGTTTGATGATGGGTGTTGCTGTTTTTGTTTTTGCTATGATTTTAATTTCAATTAAAACACAATACACACTCGCACACAATGCTTCCTTTGCTAACGGTCTGCGAGTTTCCGGCTCCACAAAAAATCCACCCGGACCACACACTCCTTCTTTTCCAACCAGACCACTTTCTTCCACTTCCACTTGCTGTTGGCTGCTGCGGCTGGTTGGTTTTTGGGTTTCACCTCGAGTGCTACACGGGGCAAAAGTCGCTCACTCCACACCACACGGCTACACATTTATGATTCACCAATTTCCGAGCAATTCGTCACACGCCGGGAGAAAAAGGGAGGAGAAACAGAACAACAATAGAACATTAGCGTGGAAACCGCGGGGATGCATGGGGGGGATTGTTTTAGAAATGCAGAACCATGCACACTGCTGCTTCTTCTTGTGGCGCACAACGTTGGCTTTATATAGTTTGGGTTAGAAGTAAATCCATTTCAAATGTGCCAGTTTACGTTCGAAGTAATTTCAAATAAAAGCAACTTGTTTTTCACACAATTGCTTTGCCCTCGGGGACTGGAGGAACCCTTTGCAGAACGAACATGACGTCAACACTAGAGGGTTCCTCGCTTACGCCAAAAATTCAAGCAAGGAAGATGGCAAAACGGTTTTCACAAAAAAAGGTGAGGAGTTGTACAAAGAACAAAACTGCACCAACACAGCTACATACAAACGCTCCGGAGAAGGGTGTAGGACGCGTACAAAAACACACCTGAGCACACACACACACAGCCAGCCATAAACGCACCGCCCCATTCACGTGAGCAAGAAGACGGGAAAGAAACGCACGCGTCGTCGTCGGTGATCTCGCGATCGCGGGGACGACGCCTTAAAATGATACAGACAGCTCACCGCTCATAGCTCACTGCTCACCCGGGGGAAGGCGCCGGTGGCGGCGGGCTCACTCACTCGGGCTCGAGGGCTTGATCGTTTCTGTGGCGCCAGCGTTCGTCAACCATCGTCTAGTGGCATAAAAGTCAAATGATCATTTTGGAAATAAGAGAAAAAAAACTAAGCAATAAAACCAATGGGCTATATGTCTGCTTTTTCCATCCATAGCACGACGAAGCTTTAAAGAGGAATTGATTTTAGAAAATGTGGCACTTTCTTAAAACCAATTTTCAGTGATCTAAGTAAACCAAATACTTTGAAAAGTGCGATTTGATATTGCAAATATGCTCTCTATACGTTATAATTCGATTTTTCGCTTGAAGTGTTGTGATCGATTGTTATAAAAACATAATTTGACGCGGCAACGACCACATCTATTACAGTTCAGTGAATAAATAAATAACGACAAAAAAATAATTTCTAATCGCGATATTCAAATAATTATTATTTTTTTTAATTGTTTGTGTAAGCCAAGAAGAGGTCATCGTGCAATCTTTCTCCATCACCAGTTTTGATTGTTTAAGGAAAACAAAATTATCAGTAGACGATTGCTCGCAATGAGATTTCCGAGGCAATAAACGAAGTTTTTATCACAATAAAACAGAATATTTGATTTTTTGGTTTTGCAAACCTAATATAACCTATGATTGTGTGATGCTCACGCTTGTAATTACCGAACGGTCGAAATCATGATTAATTGTGTTTCAGGCATTGCCGCAGAATTTGGATGCAAACTAACCTAAATTTTGTCTCTAAGGTATCAGCATTATTCACAACGTGTCACAATATTTGCCTTGAAGGCATTACTTTTTGATTGTAAGTCATTCGCCTTTATTAACAAAATTAAACGAAATGTCTTTTCAGAGACTATGTGTTCTAAAATTGTTGAATATAAGCTAAGTAATTAAACTTTTTATTGATACTTTTTAAAGCATTACAATTGATGTGCCAATTTTGCTAATTTTAATGAAGTGAAATAAGTTGGTATGCATTTACTTGCGTCGGTTGTCGAAAGACACAAAATGTTTCGAATTGAGCTTCAAAATATTATATTATGTTTATAAAATGAAATCAATGAAAGTGTTATCGATGCTAAGCAGTTTTTTCAACACTCCTACATACATCAAAATGTAAAAAATAAATCAAATAAACTATGTTCAATTTTCCATGTTCCATTTTCCGTTTGACCGTCCGTTCGAATACCGCGATGAGACAGAATTCAAAATTTCTTTAATCTCATTAGTTTTTACATACATACAAAAAAGTTAATCGATATGGTTTTTGTTGTGTTTTTATAATGAAAAATTATATAAATCATAAAAAAAATCATATATCTGCTAAAATAACAACATTTTATCACTATCTAAACGAGAGTAAAAAATGGTTGACTTGCAGACAAAAATAGGTGCGTTACAGTCCAAAATTAATGCACACCATCAAAAATGTGTGCCTTGCGAGTCAAAAGGTAGCATTTTACGACCGTATTAGTCACGAGAGTGTCGCAGCAGGTTGGCGACCGCTGGATTTGGAGCAAAGGTTGATCGAAAGCGTGAGATCACGTACGCATGCACACACACACACAAACCACAAGATCGTGTCTACCTGTTCTACACACGTTCGTGTGTGTGTGTGAAAAGAACCATTGTTTGCTCGAACGCCACATCAAAATTCGAATTTCGAATATTAGAATGAAAAATAGAACTGTGTCGCGTGGAGCAGAACAGGTTGAAAATGTTATCACAAGCTTTTCCTGTTTCCACCAACGCAAAGGAAAGGAAAGGTATGCGTGTGCGTGGATGCGGAGGGTGGAGGTGCAAACGGTTGATGATGATGGAATTATTGTTTAAGGGTGCGGCGCGCCCAAACATGCGAACGCATCATCACCACACTACCACTAGCGAACCGGGCGCGTCGGCAGTCTTGTGTACAGACACACTCACACACAGACACACGGGTAACACACAAATGAGGTAGCAGCAGCAGCAGCAGCAGGGTTGGACGTAACTGCCGGTTTGTGCTAGCTCACGCACACCCCGACAAAGACGTTGGAGTTGGAGCCTACACAGTACTACACCCCCGTGTCCACCGCACCGTTTGGAAACACATCCACGCAGGGGCGAAGAGTAGTTAAGCGGGGAGAAGCAGGAATGAGAAGCGAAGCAGGTGAGTGAAGGAGCAGTGAGCTGAGCGGGACAGAGGATAGCCCATTTTCCCCCCCGTTAATTATTTTAGCAACGTCACACGCGATGCCACCACAGCGATATTCTCCCTTTTCCCTTTTTCACCCCTGCCCATGGAGCCCTTTTTCAGGCTAGCTTTCTTTTCGGTTGGAAAATTTGAAACCAAACAACACACTGAAAAAAAAAATGCATCCCACTACAATTCGTCTCTTGCGCTCTCACCCCTGTTTCACACGCTTCTCACGCAAACTCACCCTCTCGCTATCCAAGCAAAATAAAAATCGTGTGGCTAAAGAATTACGACGCTCACGCACGGAAAAAGTCATCGAAAAAAGGCAAAGCATTCTCTAATCGGAATCCACTTGGAAGGGTGAAGGATAACAAAACAAAGCCAATTTAGCAACAACAACAAAAAAAAACATACAATTTTAAACCCAACTGGAAAAAAAACAATAAGGAAGTAAAGCTAGAACACACTCACTCTGGAGCTGGTGCAAGAAAAACGTGTCCCTTTTCCTTCTCGCAGCGCGCACACACACACACACATACCACGGTGCGAGGGAGATGCGTGTTTAACGCGCGCGCACGCACTATTGTGTAAAGTTTTCTTTTTTTCTTTTTTTTTGTGATGATGTTGGAAGACACACGCACCAGAATTGGGTCGTTTTTCCGCGGATTGGCTATTCCCTTCCAGCCTGCCCATTTCATTTCGGGAGAAGGATGAAGAGAAATTTAATTTATTGTGGCAGGAAAAACACCTTTCCCTACCAGCTAGTGAGCAGGCAGCCCCTTACGGGCAAGAATTTCGTTCTCACCACCACCCAAAGAGGGGAAGGAGGGAATTAAATGAGAAGTGCAACCGAACCGAAAAAGGTACCGTTAAATCTTATACCGCTGAACGCGGGGAGTTCAACCCCCCCAACTACAAAGGGTGCTAACACACACACACACATTCGTGCAAGAGCCACAACACAACGAGACAGCTCACCAGAACGAACAGAAAGCAGTTAAAAAAAAGAGCTCAAACTCTCTTTCGCTTCGCGGCGAACGGAATCACCTCGCCGCCCATGCTTCCCCACGGACGGACCGCAAACCCACCCAACTCCATCAGCCCGGCCCTATTTTTCCTGATCATTTTTATAAAAGCTCTGCCCCACCTCGTCACCCACCCAATTCGGCTACTCTTCCGCAGCTCTTTGTGTGGTGGGGTAAAGTTAGTAGCCTCCTCCCTCACCTGATGTGGATGCAGCAGCAGCACAGGCAAAATACAAAGTCGCTGGCTGTTGAATTAAGCCTCGTGTTTAGTTGGAAATTTTACGCCGAAAAATTGCTTTTTTTCTCATTGGAAACGATATATTTCCAGCAAACACATTGCCAAGAGCCTGCACTAAATGGCTAGAAAATAGTTTTGGTAGCGAGCATTGGTGGTGTTGAGGAAATGTCGGTTGGTGACGGTTTGAAACTAACTTTCATCGATCACATTTCGAAGCCGCCCACACAACACACACCGGTATTCTAACCTTTCGCGACCCTCTAAGAAAAGTAAAGTAAAAAGTAAGGTTTTTCTTCCTAGTTGGGACCGCTGCAAATTGGAAGGAAAACCCCCTTTGCTACACCACCATCCAGCCAGGGAATCATAAAGCGGTACGTTTAACGACTGTCTGTGCGGGTCCGTGGTTGGTTGATGATCTTCTTCGTTGCTGCTGCTGGTGGTGGAAAACAGGCGACTTTTGTTTGCCGGACTTTTCTCGGACTCGCCTGTGGCCGCCGCTTCAGTGTTCAGCGAAAAGCGTCTTCTCCTTTTTTTCTCTCTCTCGCTTTCGGAGTTCAAATCGGGCTCATCAAGTAGACGCCACCGGTCTGCCACAATCAGCCATGGGCACACACGTACACACTGCACATTCGGTGAGACAAGAACACACACGGAACGGACAGAACACGCCGTGAAAAGCCCCTTTTGTTTTTTTTTTTTGTCGGCAAACCATACACACAGTGTCGCGGTTAATCTACTCGGCGCTTCTCACGTTAGCATACGTACCACACCAAAGCACACACTCAAACACACACAGCTAGCGCAGCTAGGCCAAGGGAACGGCGGTCCGCTTCACCGTGGTCCCGCTTTTTGCCAACCACACACACGCACACACACACACTCACACTGCGCTTTCTCCCTCTCTCTCTCTCTACCTGCCTACTGTTTCACCACTCACTGAGCCGCGAGCATGCGGGGAAACCGGGCGTACGCACACGTCCGTTCGCCACGAGAGGTTAGAGTCGAATGTATGGTGCCCGTTGCGTTGCGAACGGCCGAGCACACCACCAGCACAGCACTCTGCGCAGCGTATCGATTGACGCGGTCGGCGGTGCGAATGCGGGATGGAAGGCACGGGCGGCGAGAGACTGTCAGCACGCGGCTACACCACGACAGAACGGCTTGTGTTTGGGTGAGGCTGGTGGCAACGCTTTTTCGTATGCGATTTTGTATCGGAAGGTCTGTTCAAATTTCATTTCATTTCATTTCATTTATTTAATACAATATCTGCCATCAGGCTAAATATAATGGACTTAAAACTAATTAAATACTAACAAAAAACAAAATGATTCATGAAAAACTAAGCCTAACTAACCTAGTCTTGACCTAGCAAAAAAGAAAAGAAAAAAAACAAGGATAGAGCGTAGAGACTATCATAAACTTAACAAAAAAAAAGAGAGTAATAGAAAACTAAGGAGAATAATTAAAGGGAATTAGAAGAAAAAATACGGTTACGGAAAGAGTTAAGAGAGGAGTCGAAATCAAAGAGATAGTAAAAGTGGTTAAACAATCTGAAACAGGACAGAAGAGGGTCATTGAAAGTATAAAGAGTATGACGTGTTTCAATTGACAGAGGATCACGTGGACGAAGAGAACGAGAGGGAACATACAGCGAGATGGACGAGAGTAAATCAGGAGCATCAGTAGCAGAAAGTAATAAGCCACCAATAAAACAAGCCTGAAACACTTGGCGGCGGAAGCTTAAAGAGTGAAGATTGAATAACTGCAATCGCGTTTCATAGGGAGGTAGTGAGGCAGCACCGAACAAACGACGAAAAGCAATCCTGGTAAAGAGGCGCTGAATGCTTTCAATTCTCGAACAGCCATCAATAGTGGGAGGATTCCAGATGATACTAGCATATTCAAGAATAGGCCTTACCAAAGCACAATAAAGGATTCTTAGGATGCTTTGATCTCTAAAAATAGAGGTAAAACGTAAGATAAACCCAAGGGTTCGGTTTGCTTTTAGTAGCACCTCATCAAGCTGCAGTTTAAAGTTAAGACGACAGTCAAGTATAATACCAAGGTCACGGATGGACATAACACGAGAGAGGGAAGCGCTAGAGAGAGTATAGTTAAATAAAACAGGAGAAAGAGAGTGAGAGAAAGAAATAACAGAACATTTTTCGGGACACAGGCGAAGTAAATTGGATGAACACCAATGAACAAATGCATTGAGGTAATGCTGAAGTCTCAGACAATCAGAAGAAGAAGACACAGGTAAAAAGATTTTGATATCATCCGCATAAAGAAGATGACCATCAGGAGGTAAAACATTACAAACATCATTGATGAACAAAGAAAACAGAAGTGGACTAAGCACACAACCCTGAGGGACACCTGACGTACAAAAAAACTCCTCAGATAAGTACGACCCGGTTTTAACCCTGCATGATCGATTATTTAAATATGAGGACAGCCAGCTAATAATGCCATCACCAAAACCAAGTTTAGACAATTTAGCTAATAATAAAGAGTGAGGTAAACTATCAAAAGCAGCATGAAAGTCGGTGTATATTGCATCAAGTTGGGTACCGGCCTCAAAAGATCTAAAAATATTGGAAACAAAAGACATGAGATTAGTTGAAGTAGACCTACCAGGCATAAACCCATGCTGTTTAGGGCTAATAGCTGAACTACAACTATGAAGTATGGTTGGAAGGATACATAGCTCAAAAGTTTTGGCTGTGGCGCATGTTTGGGTTATCCCACGATAATTAGAAACAATGCTACGGCAGCCCTTTTTGTGTACCGGAAAAAGCCAACAGGATTTCCAAAGAGCAGGAAAAACCCCAAGAGAAAGTGAAAGGTTGAAAATTTTAGCAAGGTGTGGAGCAAGCACGTCCTTACAGTTTATTAAAACAGAGGCAGGAATGCCATCTGGACCAGGAGTAAAAGAACGTTTCAACCCAAATAACACCTGTACAACTGTTTCAGAACTAACCGAAATTACGGAGAGATTAATTAAGTTCTCTGGCGTGTAGAGAAGCCCAGCCTCAATAAGGTTAGGGTCACTAACCGGTGGCTCAAACATTTGGGAAAAATGTGCAGAGAATAGCTCACAGATCTCAACAGGCGTAGAGGCAGTTCGAGAATCAAGTACCATTTCATTAGGTAACGTATTGCACCCTCTTCGTATTCTAACAAATTGCCAGAAGGATGCTGGATCAGAACGGAAACGCGATTGCAGTCTACTCGAATAGGCCTCAAAACGAGCCCTGTTGTATAGTCGATGCGCAGAGGCAGCGTACTTAAATAAACGAAAGTTGAATGCAGATCGGTTCAGACGATACCTGCTAAGATATTTCATTCTATCCTTTTTCAGGTTGCGAAGAGTACGATTGGACCAGGGAGGATTAGGAGGGGAACGAAAAATAGGTGTACATGAAAGGAGTGCAGAGGTTAACAAAGCATTAAACGATTGGACAGCCTCGTCGACCGATGTACATTGATAAAAAAAGACCAGTCGGAACGAGATAGAATTGAATTAAGTTTACGATAGTCTGTGAGCCGAAAATTATAACGAACACTCAATGAATTAGGAGCAGAAGGTAATACATTCCTAACCCTACTAGCCCTAAATAAAGAAGACGGTAACGCAATTTCACATGGGATTTGACAGATAAAGTCGGACGACGGTATCGTTGCGATTTTGTTGTCCGACGTGTCTGTGCTTCGCCGAATGCGATTTTATCGCACGTGCTGTCAAACGCTTTTTCGATTCATATTGCGATTATTCCCAAATAGCCAGCTCGTACTTTATAGCTGATTTAGGGCTGTTTAACGAAAAATCGTTCCGATGTCGTACTTTGTGGCTGATTAAGAGATAGACGGTACTTTGCGGAACTATGGGGCTTTTTAACAGGCACATGGTACTCTTTGGAACTTTGCAGCTGATTAGCACTATGCGTAGGGTTCATGATGGAACTTGAAGGCTTGTTCAGAAAGGGTACTGAAGTTGGTGGAACTTTATAGCTTTTTAATGCATGACATCGGTACAAGATGGCTCTTGTCAAAGTGTCTAAGGCGGACGCCGGCAATAATCTCATTGCTGCTGCACAAATTACCCGGCGCTCTAGCACCAATCGAACACGACATCGAACATGAAAAATGTATGGGATTTGACATGTTTGTCTTGTTGTTTGTTTGTGTCTGACAGTGCACCTCCATATGATTATATGGGTTTGTTCGAGTCGGATGTCGTGTTCGATTGGTGCCAGAGCGCAGCCTTAGATTCGTTAATTGAAGAATGAATATTGAGCGAAGTGATTGTGAATTATCAGTAAATTGTGTAAAATTTTGTGTAATTCATCAATACAAAAGATTTAAAAATATACATAAGTGTTTAAACGAAACAAATCTTGTTGTTGTTTATTTCATCGATGACGCTTGCTTGAAAATAAAACACAAAGAAAAATAATCCCTGGCATCGTGGCATAAGGAAGCTGCTTAAGCGCTGTTTGAAAGACCCACATAGAACCTTGATGCTGTTTATCTACTGCAAAAGGCGAATTAGAGCAGCGATCTTTAGCGTGCCAAAATGAGCTACTTAAGCAATTCTGGCTATTTGGGTTTGGATGATTTAAATAGTTTAACGATTATGGAAAATTAAGTTGAGATTGTTCTTACAAAACAGCACACAATTTGTTTGACAGATAAAATCGGATACGGCGTTCGACGAAATCAAAATAATTTGATTCCGTCGTACGACGAAATTGCACGCCCGACGTTATCTGTCGTACGACGAAATCGCACGCCCGACGTTATCTGTCAAACCCCATATAAAATTTTAACAGACCTTCCGATAAAATCGCATCCAATGCAGCACAAACACGCCCCTTGATATCTCAAATCCCATAAAAAAATATGACAGGCCGTCAAATAAAATCGCTCCTGAAAAAGTGTTGCCACCAGCCTTATTTAACAAACGGTAAACGTCAGATGGATACAAAAAACTGGTGGCACCACTCCATTGACATTTTCAAGCTCGAAAATCAGGCTTTTAAGCTCTTTCATTTAAGGCCTTATTAGACGGAGCAAAATACTGCCATTTCTCGATTGGCATTTATCTGTCAAACTTTGGCATTGGGTGTAATAAAACAAGATAATTTTTCTGTTATCGTTCACATTTATAATTCATTTTATTGATGTTTTTAGCTTAACGAAACATTCATTCATTACTTGTCAAAATATATATAATAGCACCGCACCAAATTTACTTTATTTTAAACCAAAACCAAAGCAAATTAATAGATAGGTACAAAAAAGTCTAATTAACGCAGACACAAAATCTTGTGCTTTCAACAGAGTTGATCACAATTGCAAGCATTTCGAACACTAGTCAAGCAGACATGGAATACAAATGTAGAACAAATGTCATTCAATGTTTAGAAATGGGTACTGTAATTGCACGTCTTTAAAGATTTAAGAGGACATGTAAGGGCTTATTCACCTTTGAAGGTGAAAAAACATTCATGTTGAATGTGTAACGGCTGTAACGGATTGTATTTCAGGATTTTAAAATTTTGAATTAAACGACTACGCATAGCCTTGGTTGGTATCAGTGCTACACCGGATACAATTTTATAATATTTTCTGCCAAATGCTATTTTGCTTGATATTCCAATTTTGGATGATTTTAATAGTTAAATGATAATAAACATGTAGATTACGGTAGAACTTCGATCATCTGAGGTGCTCAGTATCTGATGGTTGCCGGATAAACAATTTTTACGGCTATTACTGCGAGAAATGTCAATTTCATAAAAAAATACTGGTTATAAAAACAATTATCTTTGTCCAGTAAACGCGTAAAACTATATGTAGATGCGCCGTCAGACACTCTCTAACAAATAAGACAAACATCGTCGCTAACATAAGGGCTTACTTTCTCTTGTTTAGACTTCAATTATCTAGAGTAATACATGGTGTCAAACATGTCACTTTGATTCTCCCAGCTAGACAGCCATCTATTAATTTACCCATGTGAGTAGTTTTCACTGTTTGTCAAAACAATCATTTCAGAACAATTTAGCGGTACGGAGTTGCTTTTGTTTGTTTTTCTTCAAAAGTTGAAATATAATAAGTAAACCCAAATAGCCAGCTCGTACTTTATAGCTGATTTAGGGCTGTTTAACGAAAAATCGTTCCGATGTCGTACTTTGTGGCTGATTAAGAGACAGACGGTACTTTGCGGAACTATGGAGCTTTTTAACAGGCACATGGTACTTTTTGGAACTTTGCGGCTGATTAGCACTTTGTGTAGGGTTCATGGTGGAACTTGAAGGCTTGTTAAGAAAGGGTACTGAACTTGGTGGAACTTCATAGCTTTTTAATGCATGACATCGGTACAAGGTGGCTCTTGTCAAAGTGTCAAAGACGGACGCCGGCAATAATCTCATTGCTGCTGCACAAGTTAGATTCGTTAAATGAAGAATGAATATTGAGTGAAGTGATTGTGAATTATCAGTAAATTGTGTAAAATTTTGTATAAAGGATTTAAAAATATACACATGTGTTTAAACGAAACAAATCTTGTTGTTTATTTCATCGATGACGCTTGCTTGAAAATAAAACACAAAGAAAAATAATCCCTGGCATCGTGGCATAAGGAAGCTGCTTAGGCGCTGTTTGAAAGACCCACATAGAACTTTGATGCTGTTTATCTACTGCAAAAGGCGAATTAGAGCAGCGATCTTTAGCGTGCCAAAATGAGCTGTTTAAGCAATTCTGGCTATTTGGGAAGTGTCTATTTAATTAAATCTTACCCAGCGCCCTAGCTCCAATCGAACACGACATCGAACATGAAAAATGTGTAGGATTTGACATGTTCGATTTGGCAACCAACAAATCGAACATGTACAATGCCATACATTTTTGATGTTCGTTGTTGTGTTCGATTGGTGCTGGAGCGCTGGGTTAACTGAATATATGAACACCGTCGGCAGTTTGTTGAACAATCTTGTGAAGTGAAATTTATCCCGAAAAATAACGTTATATGCGCTAAATATGAATAATCTTCTTAGGTTGAACCAGATGTTCCAGTCGAGTTTGCTGGGAAAAAAATGGTATCTTGTGTATGAAATTTCAATTCTTTCACAGTTTAAACCATCAAAAAGAACTGCCAAACTCAGACTATGTGATGTGTTAATAATTACGTTAAAAAACTAAATAAATGTTTGTGATGAAACATTTGACATCTGTTCAAAAATATCTCGCAAGCAAAACAAACTGCTTGATTCGACTTTCGCAGAAATTCAAGATACGCGGTTTTTTTCGGTAGTTATTAATCGCGTATCTCGGCGACAGCCTGTACAGGTGGTCCCCGAGATACACGGTACCTCTTATACGCGGATTCGGAGATACGTGGTTTTCCAAATTTGACAGTTCTTTGAGCAAATTGTACTGATTTGACACATCCATTGTGAAATACCAAATAATTTCCTTATTGATCGAATGTGAAATACCATTTCAAATCGTTTAAAAGTGTTTAATTCAGTAGAAACATATCAAATAATTAACGTGGTGGATTAAATAACCCCCTACTTGCAAAATTGCACGAAAATTAGTGATATTTTGGCTGGAAATCACGAGATTCGACTTACGCGGAAATTCGAGATACGCGGTGTTTTGCGGCCGTTTTCGGTCCCCATTAACCGTGTATCTCGGGGACCGCCTGTATTGAGAATGAAAATTGAACAGAGTCGTGTTTGTTTCTCTGGTGCGAAAGGCAGCCAGAGCGTCGCCTAAGCAAAACAGCTCTAGAGCAGTCCGACCCTTCAACATCCGTCTGTAAATCGCCCCAAGAGCACGTTACAGTGACAGCCGACAACTGACAGCTGTCAGTGTCGGAAATCGGAAATGTGAGGGAAAGGTATCAAGAGTGATGGGTAAACTTAACAAAAACCCGGAATCGCTTCCGAACGACTCCGCCCAAAATCGGAGTCGGCTGGGAGCCGTCCGAGGGTGGCTGGAGCCGTTAGTCCGCAGCTGGAGCCGTTGATGTCGTTCAGAGCTGACCGGAGCCGTCGGTTCGATGGAGCCATAATCGGCGCCGGAGTAGCAATGTTTGGAAGCGGTTTGGATCCGTGGGTGCGATTCCGGAAACACATCACTACACACGAACCGCCGGCCGGTCGTGGAAGGGAACGGCAGAACCGGAGGGAACCCCATGCGGCGTTAACTTTACCGCTGGCACGTGAAGGAAGGTTCTTACTCGCTCGGTTGATTTCGAACGGCCAACACCGCGACGCAGCTGCCAGCAGTCTTAGCGCTCCCCGTGCCACAGTGAAAGCAGTTCAGTCCGACGGGCAGCAACGGAACGGAAGGCGCAGGCCAAACACGACCAATCTACAATCAAACGCGTGTCCGATCAATCCAGCACCAAACACAAACGATTGGAGAAGATGGCCAAACCTGCGTACAAAGTTGGTAAGTGTTGGTGCCGAACCCACGTGCTCTGAGTGTTGCCGTTTGGAGGGAGCGGTGTCGGGGAACAGCACGGCTTGATTGGGGGCTAACAAAAGGTTCTTATCGTATGCCGCCTGGGTTTATCCACCGTGCTCACGCTGTTGTTGTACAAGCAATCGATATCTCTGTCTACATGTGCTGTATAAAGCCGGTATGGTTGTTGAAGCTAGAGCGAAGAGAATCGTACCGCTTAACGATTAAAGCAGTGCTGATGATGGTATAAATCAAAGTTGACGCCTTTTTTAAGGTTGGGAAATATTTAGTTTTTTTCGTTATGCCGAATGATATATTCATATTAATTTTGAAACTTTTTTCTGCTGTTCTATGAAACAAATGAAGGTTTTTTAGGTTTTGATGTGTTAGTAAATGTATCGATAAAAAAAAGTGAAAATTATAAAAAAAATATTCCAAGAAATACTCAAACAATGAAACAGATCAATTGTCAACCTCTCGTCTTGTCGACCTCTAATTAATAATTAATTACAATTCTTTCATTTCTATTTTCCACAAAAAAAAAACAACTACAACAGCCGACATTTCACTGGCCGAGTTCGGGCGGAAGGAGATCGTGCTGGCGGAGAATGAGATGCCGGGCCTGATGGCGTGCCGCCAAAAGTACGGCCCGCTCAAGATCCTGAAGGGTGCCCGGATAGCCGGCTGCCTGCACATGACCATCCAGACGGCCGTCCTCATCGAAACGCTGATCGAGCTGGGCGCTGAGGTAAGTTCGACCGGCCCCAACTCCCCCCCCCCCCCCCCCCCCCAACCAACAGCCCGGCCAGGCATGACGTCTCCTGTGTTTGGGCCCCGATGATGCGGAAGTCACTGATAACCCCGCTGAACCGGCCCCATGCGGTTGCGCCTCAAATCGTGAGACAAACAAGTGATACTGGTGGCTGATTCTTTGGTTTGGTCAAAAATTGCCTTTAAAAAAAACACACACACACACACACACAATTTCTGCTCGCGATCGAACTCGCTTCCCGGCCCACTGTTGCCTGGCGGTGACGTTCGGCCGCAAGAAGCGATAATGCCGCGTGCGCGCTGGCTAGTAGCGATTAGATGCTTTTGCTTCTTCTGCTTCTTCTGCTGCATCTGCGGGATGTTTTTGTATTCTAAATTTAGTCACCCCATGGTGATTTGTTTTGTTTTGTGCCGTTGCCGGAGGGAAGTTGCCGGGCGGCACTGTATTAAAGTGCGTTCTCGTTCGCGCACGCGCTCTCGGTTGCGCAACGTGTCGGTGGTCCAGAGGCTCATGGGTTTGCCAGTTATTTGGATTATGGGTTAAAGCTCTCCTTCTGGAATGGGTTGGCCATTACAGACCTTGTGAAATAGCCACGGACAAATGGTAAATCCTGTTCTTTTGATCAGCCTGTTGGTTCTGCGAAACGTTTACAGGTTCTTAGCAGACTCTTCAGTTAAAGAGAAAACCAACTGTTCCTATTCCACGTTAATTTTTTCCTTCACTGTCCTGAGATATATTTTGCAGAAATGCAATACATAATGTTCAAAGGCTTGTGAAACTAAAATCTAGGGGCGTAACCTTATCTAGCCTCTAGCGCTCTTGCTAACATTTTCTTTCCAGTTATGATTGATCCTAAATGGTTTACAGTAAAAAACAAAAATGTTTTAGTATTGTTATATTCAAGTATCAATTTCTTCCCTGCCCTCCCTTTTCTTTTAATATCTGAGGAAACGCATGTTATGATCAAGTTGAGGCATCATGATAAAAAAGCTAAATGATATTTTGAAAATGTTTTTTTTTTTTGCTATTTATCATTGTTTCCCTTTTTATTGGATAATTTATTCGTACACATTAAAACATGTCAAAAATCGAGAATATAAAACAAGAAATAACAGTTCCTTTGGTAAATATATTGTAGCATATATTCTAAATATTGTGCAAACATATATTCTAACGGTTGAACTAAAAAATTAAACACAAATTGTCGATTTTTCATGGGTTTATCTTCACCCAAACATAGTATCGCATGAGTCAGGAGACAAAATTTGATACCTCTATCAGTCGAACTCTAACCGTGATGGTAAAAAAGTGAGACAACTTCGTTTAGAAGCGTGCGCGATCAAAGATCGGCACCCCGCAGCGTCTAAAATGGACTCTGTGCGGCAGTTTGTGGCCGGCATCCGGCATCTACAACATCTTGGCACTATTAGACAACAAGCAGAGCATCGAAAGAAAGTCTAGTTGCGAATGGTCGACGTCCCTGAGCTACAAGCAGCTCCAAAGGATGCTGAAAATGAAGACCTAGGGACAAGTGGCTACATTGATGCGTTCGCTTGGCCGGTTAATCGATGCAACGGATCGAAGAGAGAAATAGTTCCTCGGAAACATACAGGGTTTCGAGTCATAAAATGGAATAGTTCAATCGGTTGAGAGAATATTTCAAACCGGTAGTGCAATCGAAGCCGGTCTCATGGTACAGTCGTCAACTCGTACGACTTAACAACATGCCCGTCATGGGTTCAAGCCCCAAATAGACCGTGCCGCCATACGTAGGACTGACTATCCTGCTATGGGGGAAATCAATAAGTCACTGAAAGCCAACCCCACAAGTGGGTTGGCAGGCCTTGACCGGCATCGGTTGTTGAGCCAAACAAGAAGAAGAAGTGCAATCGTGCAAGCATTCTGTGGAGGTTTGCAATCATCTGCAATTGAATTAAATTTTGCAAGCATACTTTGGAGCGGCTGTCAGACTGTGGGTGCCGGTGAAGAAAGCTTCGAGTTGATACCGATGATGTTTTCTAAAAAATATCATGTTGTGTTGTTTTCGTATGGCATTGAGCTGTACATATAATAAACTAAATAAATCCTGCCGCAGAGTCACAATTCAACATGATAAATAAATAAAAATTAACGAAAACGTTTTGGGGTATTTACAGCGGCACCCGCAGTCTGATGACAGCTCCACAGTATGCTTACAAAATTCCACTACTCGGATGCAACACTCCATCATATGATTTCAAATCTCCACAGAATACTTGCTCGATTCCACTACCCTTTTCAAACATTCCTTTAACCGGTTGAACTATTCCATTATATGACTTGAAACCCTGTAAACAAACATATTAGGAAGCAGACATCGTGTCCACTGGCTTCGCAGCGGCAAGCAATTACGTCAAAACGCAATGCGATCATTTCAGGTGGATTTCGGAGGATTTTCAATGTGACACCTTAGTCCGCGAACTAGTCCAACATCCCCCAGCTGTGTCCTAATGACATTTTCTGGACCAATATGCTGCATAAGCTCCTCTACTCCTAGCATTTTGTTGCGAAAATTGATTGAAAATTGATAAAAAAAAAAACAAAGGTAGGCCTTAAAACGTGCCTACAAGCATGTCTTCGTTCGATATGGTGAAAATTCCGGATAAAGGGTGATAGACAACTCGCAAGGTCGTAGATTTATTTTTGTAAGTAAGCTTGAATAATTACCTTTCAAAGGATGTTAATGGAAATAAATGATCTTGCTTAATAATTTTTTGTACAGCCAGCCGAAAAAGGAATCATTTTTTAAATCCAAACGATAGTTATATTGCCTATTTCAAAAACATCCAATATATAGTAAATATGACTAAAAAAAAAATAAATGTCAGCCTACGATGTTTCAACCTACGCTTTGATGATTGAAATCGAAACATAAAACGAGGATACTACACGAAAGCAACCAAAAGTGTATTAGAATTCATTATTTTCATCTTTATTTTATTTTGTTTATATTTAATTACACTTCTTCTGGAATATGGCTGTTATATTTGATAGGCATAACAAATATTAACTAAAAATGCTTGGCACCCATGTCTGGCTATTAAATAGAACGAATCCATCTCGGGATAAGTGTTCCACATTTCAGTCCAATTTTATTACAATTACTGATAAACTACGTCACTTCCATCCGCAGGTCCAATGGAGCAGCTGTAACATCTTCAGCACGCAGGACCATGCGGCCGCCGCGATGGCCAAGGCGGGCGTGCCGGTGTACGCGTGGAAGGGCGAAACGGACGAGGAGTACATGTGGTGCATCCGGCAGACGCTCATCTTCCCGGACGGCAAGCCGCTGAACATGATCCTGGACGATGGCGGCGACCTGACCAACCTGGTGCACGCCGAGCACCCGGAGCTGCTGAAGGAGATCCGCGGGCTGAGCGAGGAAACGACCACCGGCGTCCACAACCTGTACAAGATGTTCCGCGAGGGCCGCCTCGGCATGCCGGCGATCAACGTGAACGATTCGGTCACGAAGAGCAAGTTCGACAACCTGTACGGCTGCCGGGAGTCGCTGCTGGACGGCATCAAGCGGGCGACGGACGTGATGATCGCGGGCAAGGTGTGCGTGGTCGCCGGGTACGGCGATGTGGGCAAGGGTTGCGCCCAGGCACTGCGCGGTTCCGGCGGGCGCGTGCTAATCACCGAAATCGATCCCATCAATGCACTGCAGGCGGCGATGGAGGGCTACGAGGTGACGACGATGGAGGAGGCAAGCAAGGAGGCGCAAATCTTCGTCACGACGACCGGCTGCACCGACATCATCATGGGCGAGCACTTCCTCAACATGAAGGACGACTCGATCGTGTGCAACATCGGGCACTTTGACTGCGAGATCAACGTGACCTGGCTGCAGGAGAATGCGGTCGAGAAGGTGAACATCAAGCCGCAGGTCGACCGGTACCGGCTGGCGAACGGCAACCACATCATCCTGCTGGCGGAGGGCCGGCTGGTGAATCTGGGCTGCGCGATGGGCCACTCCAGCTTCGTCATGTCGAACTCGTTCACCAACCAGGTGCTGGCGCAGATCGAGCTGTGGACGAACCGGGAGAAGTACGCGATCGGCGTGCACGTGCTGCCGAAGAAGCTGGACGAGGAGGTGGCCGCCCTGCACCTGGACAAGCTGGGCGTGAAGCTGACGAAGCTGAGCGCGCGGCAGGCCGAGTATCTGAACCTGCCGGCCGAGGGACCGTACAAACCGGAACACTACCGCTACTAAGCGCGTCGGACCGTGCCCGGCCCGGGTGTGGCAAAAGAGGGGAAAAGTGCGGGGGAAGGGAGAGAGGGAGAAATTATTGCTGGATGGTGTGAAGCACATCACGTTTTAATAAAAACAAACATGTAAAGCGTATCAGATTCAGTGAGCAAGCGCCGCCGGTTTGAGAAACGATTGAAGCTAGTGGTCCCCGATATCTAGGATCTGGAGTTCGCGGGGATAGCAGCGCGACAGTTCTAAGGTTTCTTCCCCGTGAACTGCGATGTTAAAGTACGCCACCAATAGCAGAATACATTTAAGATATCTTACCTTTAGTTGTGTTTAAATCTCTTTGGGAGTTTAACTCGTTTGTAAATTCTATGGAGAATCAGAATTCCAACAACTCAGCTTTTCGCAGTTGTGACGCGATTCTTCAATGTTCTATTGTATCCCTGCATTTGCATTACAAAATAACAAGGTAAAAGATAACATTGGAGCCATTGGCTAAGAAAAAGATCCCCAAGAGGAACCTAGTCAAAGCATAAGACCAAGAAGACTACCAAGTTATCGAGGGTCATCGCAAATACTTCTCTTCGTAATGTGATATCTTGTGCTACGGTTTCTTTCACTACGATATTTGCATTCACAACTGATGCAACGCATAAATAACCTCGTCAAAGTGATACTATCTTTCCTCTGCTTTATTTTGTACCGTCTAGGAAGTATTAGTATGGAACGACCATGCTCTACCGCTTGCGTTTGTAAGATTGAGTTGGCGAAGCTCACCTTCCGGTCGCATCTTTGACCTTCTCCCTGCGCTGCTGGCGGGGGGTAAAGTAGTACATCTCCAGTGCCCAGGAGATGGCCATCGTGTAGGTGGCGAGATTGAGGAAGTGTAGCGTCGTGGCGTAGTTAGTTGTATCCCTCACATAGCCTGAGGTGGAGAATGGGAGAGTCAATCAGATTTGTTGTTGATGCAATATTGAAACTTGGAGCTTCAATTCTACAAAAGAAGTCAGGAACTCGAGTTCAAAAACTAATAAGATGTCAACATAAAAAAGATAAAGCCTAATTTCCACTAAATTCAAAAGACTTCAATAGCCAAACCAAGAAGGATAGTTGCAGCACACTGGCAAATGAGATCACATTTGCGTTGCGAGTTTGGTTCATGTCTGATAGTCGTGTGCGTACCATCGTGCAGCTCTTGCTGCCTCCCTAATCTTATTCCAGGATTGGTTCTAATCTGTACAAGGAGAGTGGAAGGGATTCTAGGGATTTGTTTTGGAGTTTGAAATTTCTTCATTATGTACCCTAAATAACAGAAAAAATATAACAGCTCTTTGTGTTATCTCATTATACGTCTCGGCATGTCATAACAAGATGATTGAGCATTTGTTTTCAACGTTCCGGTAGTATGGCTTGAACTTGATGGTTTAAGACAGGGATCTCCAAACTTTTCAGTTCACGGGCTGCATTGCTTCGCAGATAATGTTGTTAAGGGCCATTTTGACGCTACCTTCTAGCTGATCTGTCCAGCGCCGAAGAATGACGGCACAGTGTATTTTCCTTCACAAGATTACAGGGATTATTGACGCCCCGTCTATTCTAAGGCACGTTAACTTATTAGCTCCTAGCAGCAGAATTTTAAGAGCTAGGCATTTTTAACGACCATATTTCTGGACCACTGCATATATTGTTCCAGCGACCCAGTACAAACGTTGGACACATATAACGCTCTAAAGCATGAAGTTGATTTTCAGATGGCGATTAATCAACTAAAAAATTATTTAAGACAGTTTTTTCAGTGATACGGTGTGGCTATTTTTTACTGATTTCATTCCTTGATTGAGCGTTAAAATCAATGCTGACTGTTCAACCTATGTTCTGGCTCACCTTAACTATAGTTGTAATAATGGTTTTTTTAATGTGATATGCAGGCGAAATTTTCTAGATGACTAAACATGTTTTAATAAATTGATTAAATTAAAATGAGAACGTTTAAATCTCGTTTTCTGGAAAATGCTAAATTAATATATACAGTTTCTTAAACTTGCTATAATTGAAGCCAGATTAAATCATCCCGGGTCGCATTATACCCCGATGCGGCCCCCATACTACAGTTTGGAGACCCCTGGTCTATCAGGTAGACGCGATGCGTCTTCCCAAAAGGTCGGACATGGATCGATTCCCATACGAATAGTTCCGCTCGCATACGCATTTATTCTACAATTAAAGAACATTTTTCCGTGATGAGTGCTTTCCTATTAATTGCTGCTGTATTTCATTTCAGAAAAGAGAGTGACAATTTTCTGTAATAATAAAGTTAATTGAAGCTTGATAAAGTTACATTAGCACTACCTAAAAAAATATCAAACTTTAGGTTTTTCTCACAAATAATAATAATATTAAATAATAATAATATTACATCATTCTAATACTCTCTCTCTCTTTCTTTCTTTCTTTTTTCTCTCTCTCTCTATCTCTCTTTCTTTTTCTCCCTTTGTTCTCCTAATGCGATTGATTTGCCCTCAGGTAGAAGGGCGCACTTGATCTGACACAGCGAGCGAACACGTGTGTGCGTGTCTTTCCAGGTGTGTGTGTGCGTGTTGTGCGCATCGTTTTGTAAAAGATTCCAGCACACACAACACCGCCACATAGCACGAGAGGGACGGAACGCACTGCCGTATTAGAACGAGCGCGAGCGAGTGCGGTAGAGCAAGCGAGCAAAGGGTGCATGGTAAAGAAGTGCCAGCGAGAACGAAAGATTCGCACGCAGCGGCCTAAGCGAAGGGCGCAAACCCCCTTGCAAGAAAACAAAAAAAGAGAAACAACCGAAAACCAGTTTCACTTCAGCAGCTGTTGCCAGTTGGCCGTTTGCATTAGGAGCGCGCTGTGCGCGAGTTAGTGACTCCCAGAGTGTGTGTGTGTGTGCGTTTGTTTGTGTGTGTTCGGTCGAAGGAAGCACATCGCCGCTTGTAAGAAGACACACCAAAGGAGAACCACACGCGGTGCGGCTCGTCGTTCTGTTTTTGTTTACATACCGGCGGCCATACACTTTTCTCGCTGCAAGTGTGTCTGTGCGTGTGTGCCATGTGTCAAACGTATGCAAATGTAGGCTTTCTGCAGAAACACACGCGCGCCATATTCCCGGTGCGGTGCCATTGTTAAGCGCAAGAGTTCCTCTGACCGGGCAGAGAGCGTGTGCGTTACCGCGGCTAGTTGCGAAAGGGAAACTCTCGGAACCATGTTTCCGGCATTTTCAACCCCTGTTGTACTGCGGTAGTGAGTGTGTGTGCGTGTGTATCTGTTTATGTTTTGTGTTGAAAACATTGTGCGTGTGTGTCCCGTTTTCTGGATATCCGACTTTACACCATCATCATACACGATCTGCAATCAAACCAAGTTTCGTAAGGAAAGAATATAAAAAAAAACACACACAGACACTCGTCGTGGTCAACGTCTCAACAATTTCGGACACAAATTGGCTGTGCGCTTGTGTAAGTATCTTACGATAATAAAGAAGGATGTGATTCGATTTAAAGTTGTAACAGAGAGATGCGTTCGTGTGTACAAAAAAAAAAAGTTCCTAAATTAAAAGGGGCCTCTCTTCTCTTTCACCACCCTACCGTAGCTGAGTAGCGGAATCGAAATCAGCTGGCCTTTGAGGGCTTTGTGCTTCTTCTTTCACGAGTTCTTCGCGGTATTTTTGTTTTCGCAATGTCGATTTCTCCTCTACGAGGTTTCCCTCCGGCACCGTCCATCGATCAATCGAGGCTGCGTGTTCTCGTTCAGACTGCTGCTGCCACACAACGCACACCAGCAAAAATAATAGGTGGAGGGTAGAGTTTCTCAAACCCCTAGCCAACCTCGGGAGGAAAATCAATTCCTGGACGGCGCGCCTTCAGGAGACGTTCAAGGAATTTTCCCTGCGAGGGCACGCTTAACACGAGCAAAATTCGCTGGAAGTGAAAGTGTGTGTGCGGCGGGGCGCTAGTGCGTGGTGATTGAACGCCGGCTACAGTGGGCGAAATTGTTGTAAGTGCGGGCATTTTTTTAGCATATTTGTTTGCTGTATAATGCTCAGGTAATTAACTCAGATAACTCTAGTAAAATTGAAATGGGATTTCTATTTCAACCTTTGATTTAAGAGTGTTTCAATAAAAGAATTACGATTTTTTTTTAAATTCGGATGATTTAATCGATTACAAGTTGACATACTAAATAAACCATTCATGGTACAAGGATTTAAAGTTCAATAAACAATCGTCAAGATGCTTAAAACAATGTCTGTTTTGAAAAACATAATTGTCTACCACTTGTAAATACGTCAACCCACATTTTGTACACTGTCCACATGATTTAAACAATTGTCGACTTCGATTGTATAGCTGTTAGATCCGACACAAAAGCACAAAATCAGCCACAAAGTTCCATCAATTTATTTTTATTCTATGCCAACATTATATCAACCAAAACAAACCGTTCTGGATCTGACAGCTATTCAATCGATGTCGACAATTATTTAAATCATGTAGACAGCGTAAAAAATGCGGGTTGACGTATTAACAAGTGGTAGACAATTATGTTTTTCAAATCAGGCATGGTTTAAGCATCTTGACGATTGTTTATTGGTCTGTAAACCCCTCTTAATAACAATTCTTGTCAATTTGGAACGTACAAAGAAGAGAATTTAGTTCTGAACGATTCGTCGATACGACGATTTTGGTTTTGTCTTTAGAGGTGCCATTTTGCTTATGTGCATTAATTTACTCTTTTTTACATGCATTGAAATTCCAGGCGACACTAACTAGACTGTATGTGTCTTGTGCAACAACATCGATTAAAGCTATTCCGAAATATTCTGTGAAATACTAGAAGAGCTTTGATAGTCGAGTAACGCCAGAAAATTGATTGAACAACAATCAGGTGAAAATAATGGCACCATTTAGCAATTATAACACGAAGTATATTTAAAAGTGTAACTCACCCGCAGGCAGAGACACAGAAGGTGAAGCAGTTATTGAATTAAGTTTTAACAGATGAAGTAAGTTGTATTTACCCGGCAAAAACAGGAATGAGTTGTTAACGTTAGAAAGGCAATAATGAAGAAACGTGGCGTTTGCGGCTCTTGTCAAGAAGAGGGACAATTTGGTCTAGACTGTCCACTGATAGTTGAAAATCAAAAAGATTTTTGACGAAAAAATCACTAGAAGTGTTTAGAGCTTACTTGGTAAAGCAAGTCTGAAAGAGGTGTGCTGGAACATTGCAATAGCATATGAAGCGACCTGGTGGTATCTGGATTCAGGATGTGATCTTACATATCACGAGCAACGAGAATGTGTTGAAAAACAGAGATCCATCGATTCGTTAGTGTAGCTGACGGGACGCGAACATAGCGTGTAGAGCTACCGGTAGTGGAACGATCATGTTCGTTGTTATCGACGATGGTGATCGAGTGAAGGTATTACTTGAACACGTTATGATCGTTCCGTTCCTGACTGGAAATTTGCGGTTAGTAAGATTTGTGATTTTGAATTTCAAGTTTTATACGGTAGAGAAGGTTACAAAAAACCATGCGAGGATTCTGTTATGCAAATGATACGGAAAATTTGCATAGGACGTAGCCGCGGAAACAAAAAATGTCGACTACGCTTCATCAACCATGGACGCTCGCCCAAGTCTTCAATATTCCCGGAACAGCAACCACAGCAGGAAGACGATGACACCATAAATAACGGTTGACCAAAGTGTGCGTCGCATTCGAAAAGAATGTCCCAGCAGCGGCTAGTGAAGTGGCCAAGTTAAAATGGCTGCCAAGGCAATGCCTCTGGTAGTGAGCTTTATCTCAGACGAATACTTGGGATGTATTCGAGAAAAATTCTCTACCAAAGAGATGTGGGAAGCTCTAGAAAATACATTTGCCAAGAAGTCGTTGGGAAGGCCCATGATGTAAAGGAACCAGATCGCTCGTCTCAATTTGCAGGAAAGGACATATTGGAAAATCTGCATAGGACGAGACCGCGCGAACGCTAAATGTACGATAGCAATACGGAAAAGTACGAATTGATAGATGTATAGATTATGAGGTGGGTAAGGAAATTGATACATTGTTTAAAAATGTTTAAAATAATGTAGAAAACATGTGCGAACCTAGCGCTGTCAAAATTAAGCTTGGGCGGGTGAACATTAACATTGAATCCGTCCAAATACCTACTAGGTGTCAACAAAAGATTCGTGAGCGACAAAATATGCAGCACACATAGGAAAATGACTTGTAAAATCCTGAACCATCAGCCGCCAGTTTGATCCTCTATTTAGCGATCAAGGGAGCTGCTTTGGGCACTTCATAGCAATACTTTATTGTCTCTAAGAGGCATATCTCTCTGAGCTATTGGTCAATTGAAAATTCATTTTGGCAAGGCTTCAATGTATCTAATTTGCGCAAAGATTTCTTGTCATATTTTTTCATCAACAAAAACAAAGCTATAGCTGATTAAAATTTAACGTTTTTAAAGTAAAACGCGCTTAAGGAATTACCATCCACTGTACGCATGGCCGAGCTTTGCTTCTACACGGCTCCGCCAACAACTACGCACGCAACGGGGCAGCAGCACGATTACGATTATAATGAGATGAGCAGCGAGCAGCACAGATGAGCACATTAAAATGCGAACCAGCTGTTCCGGTACAGTGCCAGCCGTATGATTCATGACGAGCAGGGCAGTGCAAAAAATAAAATCGCCACAAAAGAAGAAATAGAAACAAGGGGAGCCCCTTCATTGCGTGTTGGTGATGCAATGCGCCCGGATGCAGCAAATAAGTTTTCCCCGCACAAAGCACAATGCCCCAATGCTGGGTGGGGAGCTGCACTGTAGGGCATTTCCTCCTATGCCGCTCTTGCGCTCACGCTTGTTTCACTCGATTCGTTCACTCAACTTTGACATTCACTGTCGATCGATCGCTTCCAATCGGATACGAAGCGGCTCCACAGTTTCGGCGTCGCTTCCTTTGTTTCGGGCTCGTTCACTGAACTCACTCCGCATCATAGCATCCCAAGCCCAGCTGCAGCGCTTCACACAGGCAAACACACAGTACTTTTGTCCGGTTGACGCACCGCCCTCGTGCGTTTTTGCGTGGCAACAGTAGACAACAAAGCACCGGTAGAGTGCTAGTATCTGCGCTCTCAGCAGTGACAGGATTGATACAGGTGTGTGTAAATGTGTGCTAGTGTGTGTGTGTTTTTTTCCTTGGAATAGCTCACTAGTGAATAGACGCAGAATACTCGCTGTAGATACTCACCGACAATGGGACCGACAAACAGGTAAAAGAACCCAGCAAACAGCAGATGTATCCCCGTTGCTCCCGGCAGTCGATCCAGCGGGACGTGCGACGGTATGGCCAGTGCCATAAACACCGTCCGCAGTCCCTTGTTGAACCCGATCCAGCAAGCGATGGCCAACACCACGCCGTAGCTGTGGAAGTGTGCTAGAACTGTGCGCGAAACACAAAACCATTACAGGTTATAACAATGTTGAACCAGCCCAAGTGCCACGGCGTCTAACACACGTACCCACGCGCCCCAGCGCCATGTTGATCACACCGACGAGAAAGAAGGTGCGGTTCTGCCACTTGATGCGGTCCGCGATCAGCGGCACCAGGCACCGGCAGCAGATGTCGGTCATGCCGAGCACGGACATGGCGACCGCGATCTGGTCCCGCGTGCAGCCAAAGTCCGCCAGCACGAACGGCGTCAGGATGGAGAAGTTCAGCTCGGCAAAGTTGGCGATCGTGATGCCGATCATGATGTTGACGTAGATGTGGTCGCGCAGCAGGTCGAGATCGAAGAAGATGATGATGCGCTGGGCGAGGGTGAGCGGTGGCTCCGGCACCGGCGAGTCCGCCAGCAGTGCCTCGAGTGCGGCCGAGCAGGTACACCCGGTCGGCTTCGAGCCCTCCACCAGCTGGGCGAGTCTTTTCGATGCCTGCTTCAGCACGTCCTTCTCGCCCTGTGCGACAGTGCTGCCGTCTGTGGGCTGCGGGACCTCCGGAGCTGGGCCGGGGGGTTTGCCTTCCGGCGGAGATTTGCTGAGCGGCTTTAGCATTGGATCGGTGGGTCGTCGCAGCGGCTCATGCTCCGCCTGCACGTTGGGGCAGTCCTCCGTCTGGCACTCGTCGATCGTATCCTTGGCCGGAAGGGTGATGTACGCTTTCGCGTCGCCCAGATTGATCGAGGCACGCTGGGAGTGGTACCGGGACGCGTTGAGACTGTGCCGCGAGCTGTACAGGGAGCGGAGGGAGCTGCGCGAGTACCAACCGTCGTTGGCGCGGGACAGCATCGGCGTGCCGGTGTCGACGACGGCATCGTACGCGAGCTGATCGAGTGGCGTCCGCTCGAACGGCAGCGTGTTGAACGGGACGGCCTCCGGGTCCTGGGCCGACTGGCAGTAGCTGCAGCGCGTGCTGGGGGCAGGTGTGGCCGGCACGCCACCATCCTCCGGGTCGGTCTTTGATTGGCGGGAGGATTTCGAGTGCCACTGGACGGGCTGGTAGAACAGGGCGAAGGCGACGGCATTCATGGCAAACCCGCCGAACAGCAGTACCGTACCGTTGATGGTGAAGTGGCGGTGCAGCAGTGTGACGATGTGCGGCGCCACGATCGGCCCGAGCCCGGTCAGTGTCCAGGCGAATCCGGTGGCGATGCGTCGCTTCTGCTTGAAGTACGTGTTGAGGGCGAGCGAGTTGGCGGAGGTGTTGATGCCCACGCCCGCCCCGTACAGCACCGCGAACGTGACCATGTACAGGAGGAAGCTGTCTGCCAGGGAGGTCAGGCTGACGGCAATGCCTACTAGCAGGGCGCCGGCAAACGCCACCTGCCGGTAGGTGAACCGACGAAACATGGGCCCATTGGCAAGCCCCACGATCGATGTCAGTGCGGAGTGTGTGTTGATGATGGTTGTCACTTCGGACGCACTGATGGATAGTTCCGTCATCCGGTCGCGGAACAGTAGCCCGAACTGTTGCAACACCGGGAAGGTACAGAGCTGATTCGGAGGAGGGAAAACAACATAAAACTAGAGTTTGCAGACATAGCGGAGCTGCTACTTCCCCCATACTTACATTTGAACAGCCGGCAGCCAGTACTACCATCCAGCCCCAGCCACCATCGGGCGGCACAAAGTCGCTGCCCAGCTGCGACCGGTTCTTGGGCAGCTTGGGCCGTTTGCTGGTGCCATTTTTCTGCAAACCTGCCTGCTTTGGCGCACTGTTTAGCTCGCCGATACGCATCGTCATCTGATTCGTGTACTCGTAGTCCTCATCCTCATCCGAACACTGCCGTATCCTGTCAGACTTCATGTCGGGTTCGTTTTGCAATGTCCAATGCACGTCTGCTGTAGTGGTCGGACGATACGGCCGCGCACTTGTACTGTCGGCACAAACGTGATACCGTGTCCTACCGACACTGCCCCTAGATCATGGCGGAATCGATTGATACTATTAATTACACAATTTCTGCCGTTTCGTGTGCGCAGGGACTCTCTATCAATCGATTGAATTATCGTCCCAACCCGCTACGGCCCGCGCAGGAGATGTTTGATAGGAAGCGAATTGCCATGTCTTATCTCTATGGAGTAGCCGGGCGACTACAATGCATAGCCGATGCGCGTGTGGTCTTTACGGTCGCTCTTCCTGACAACTCGATCACTGCCATGAGCAGTGAAAGTGTAGTGGGAAGACCGCAGCTACCGATGTGCCAGCCAATCCGGCTTATCAAGCACATCACCCGCACACTTTGTAACTGCCACACATGACTACCTGTCCAGCTTAAACCTGTCTCACGCGCTGGGAGTTCCGTTCTTTAACAACCGGTGCCGACAATGCGTCATGTTAGGCACCGGCAAGCTACTTTGATAGCTTTGATTGTGGAGAAGCAATAATAACACAACCACTGCCCGGTAGTTGCTCCTTGGCTATTCAGCACTATTAACAAGTGGTATTGGCGGAATTTGAGTAGTTCTAGCTTCACATGTTTAGCGACCACAGCGCTATCGGAGGCCGGCTAGTAGTTTGTAATCATTTCCCGTGCAGTCTCAACGACTATTGTGTGCTACATCTTACTTCCCCTCTCGGCAATATTGTTTCACACCTGCGATATCTTCTCCATATTCATCTCGCTTTACAATAAGGCAACAAGTGCGGTTGTTAATGTCAACCGGCGTGCCACTGATACGTGCCGGTGGAATCAATAGACGTCGCCCGATCAGTCGCTTCGAACGTGACATTGCCATGTATAGTTTGGTTGTAGAGAACCAGTTCCCGAAACTGTTATAGAGTGTTGATTGCTGTATTCTTGGTCCTAATCCAAGCGAGTTAGGTTTTGGTTGAATATGAGGTCCTACATTTACAATACCTACCTTTTGTCAACTCTCCCAGATATACACCTTTGCTGAAAATTTGCTTTAAACAACACGCACGCAAAAATCTGCAACTTGGTGGGTCTGAGCGCAAGGGCACACTTCTACCAGGACCTAGCAAGACGTCTCTCAACCGGAGGACGTATCCCGGTCGACTGTGGTCGGCAAAATTGCACACCGTTCCTGTCCCGCGTCGTTGATCGCATCTTTGCATTCTTCTGATTGGAAACCATCAGCGTGTCTCGCTTTCGTTTGTCTCGGGATAAAGGGTTTGATAAGGCTCGCTTACTTTATTGACCAGCCAGCATTTATCGATTCGCCAGAAGTTAGGCCCTTATCATGGTTGTCAAAAAACTGTGCGTCGTAGCTAGACAAAAGCAAAGAGAATGATGGTGCCGAAAACGGGGTTTTGCAATGCCTACACGTACCATCGTTAGCGATAAAGTTAGCGTTAGTTAGTGTAGATCAGTTGTTGTTTTTAAACTGAATCTTGTTGACCTACATTACAGCCTTTCGCTGGGTCGCGTTCCCAGAGCGATGCCCAGCACAGCTGTCTAGCAGGACTTTGCAGGAAGATAAGAGTTTCTAAACATTTCGATATCGTAGATAACCTATCATCGATATCTATCTGCAATTATTTGCGTGAACCTCAGGAGGGATTACGCTAATGTGTATGACGGTTTCAGTCCGGGGTTTCATCTTTCCCCGTGCGTCTATACCGAAATGTCAGCTGAAATTATGACGAGCCATCAACGCTGGTTTTATTGTTTTCGCAAACACAAACGCGCTCAGCTCTTAACACCTACGCAACGCATCGAACCATCATTAGCTAATCAAGACCGATACGGGCCGACGCAGTGTGTGTGCGAGCGATAAAGCAGGATGGCAGGCTAGCTCGGTCGGTTCTACTTCTGACAGAGAGCACTATTATGGGCTCCAGGTTGAGCAGGGGTAGATGCCTTTCGATTATCTGCTAAATGCTCGCTACAGTGTTGTTTCTCTGTTGGTAACGCGCGCTCTGCCGGGTGCCGATACATTTCGCTCGCTCGCTTCATTAATCTCTTTGTGTTTGTCTCTTTCGTGTGCCTTTCGCCAGGCGTGTCAAACTACCGAGAAGAGAAAAATGATGAGAATTCTAATACACAATTCGCCCACGGTGCAATGACAGAAAACGATACTGATCATTTTGGGGTTTTGAATTAAATGAATTTAAATGAACCTTAAATGAATAAATTCAATAGGTGCAATGACATTGATGTTTATCTAGTGAGGTACAACTGTAATCAGATGATGTCTGTTCAAGTATAAGTTAGTATAATCACTTAATATAATACTGTTTTACAATACAATTATCTAAAAGCTGTGAAGCAAAATGTCGATTTTTCCCCAATGTCTATGTAAGATTGCCGCTGCAAAACCAAACAGCCAGTAGTGACAACGTGTTCTTTCAGTGACGACACACTGATGCTGATAAGCTTTTTAGTTTCATCATTCACATGCGGGTGATGTGGCCCCCTGGGAAATATTGCTCTCACTTGAATGTCGGTGATGTGGTTGGTGATTTGACGCCTAATGCGATGTAGACTGTCCGTCTCGGTGGATGCTCTATACCAGATTAAAAAAAAAAACAAACATATTCCAAAGAGCAATTGAGTAAAATTTCACGACACGAATCAAATCAAATACGAAGTTTTGGAGTTACACTACTTATCTTGTTTGATCGTCAAGTTCGATATTGTCTAGTGCGGTGATCGATAACCATTGTAGCTTAAAGAGTCAAAAACAGTAAAAATCTGTAATACTCGACAAACAGTTTTACACAGTTTGGTTCTTTAGGCCAAATAGTATAGTTGACTACTGCAACATATTGATTTTCTCTACGAAAATACAGCGTTTTTGAGAACAAGTAAACAATAATAAGCTGCTTTTCAACATTGTTCAACTATAAGTAAATATTTGACGTCTAACTGAAATACTGATGCCTTTCTGAACATTGTTCACTTGCAACTAAACATTTGCTTTTCCCAATATTAACGTACGTTTATATTACCCGAGTTCGATACAGTAGGTGACCGCTAACTGGATGTGTTTTACCGGAGTTTTTTTTAACTGGAAGTTCGCTAATTGGAGTGATTCTCAGTTAAAAAACATATACATTTCAAAACATGAAATATCCGGAATCAAGCGAAGCGAAAATCATAGCTAATGTGCATTTTTCTCACAAATTTTAACTCTCAGTTATCGGACCTACTGTACTTGTCAATGTTCACTAAACTCGTAATACAGGGGCTACCACGATTTATTGGATGGTTCCCATAATTATTTGGGCACGTCTCACGATTTATTCATCGTATCCCATAGATTTTTGGTTCGTTCCCTTGATTTATGGGTATCGTCCGATTGAACATCAATAAAATTTAACCAAAATATTGCGGAAAACGTCCAAAAAATCGTGGGAACATACGAAAAAATAAGGGGAAGCAACAAACAAAATATGAGAACCAACAAATAAATCGTGAAACCCTGTAAACAAACATTGGGCGGTAACGCTTGAAGTAAACAACTAGCTTTTCAGGAGTAAGAGCGAAATGGATATTTCAATAAGCCGTTCGATGGTGGCCAAAGAGATTACAGACTCCAACTATTCTCTCAAAAGGTTATACTTAAACCCAGAACGACGGAATGCAGACCATACTTTAACGGTACGAAAAGATTACCCTATCGATTTCACTGTTGACGCTGTTATGTTTGTAGATGAGATTGGTTTTAAGGTGAGCATGAGAATATCGCGAGATAGATCTATGTTAGGAACCAGAGCAGTGAAAACTGAGCCACAAATACGAAGAACTCGCAATATTTCCGTAGTATGTGCAATGAACAAGACAAGCATTGTTCATTACAAAACACGAAACAAAGCGATTGATAGATCGTTTTTTATAATATTTATGGAAGAGCTAAGAGAAAAATTGCGATCTCAAAATATTGCAGGCGCAGTTGTTATAATGGACAACGTTCCTTTTCGCAAATGCGCTGAAATTAATGAATTGTTGGCTTAGGGACCAGACCAGATTAAATATTTACCACCTTATTCTTCATTTCTGAATCCGATCGAGAATCTGTTCAGTAAATGGAAGGAAATTTGCAAATTTATTTATTTAATTTCCCAGAATAAATTTATCATGATTTCCGTCTATTAAGTGTGCCATCAAGCGATACGCGTGTTCCAATGGGTTGCTCTCAGGCGATCGTTGCCCAGCCATTAGTACTCCACTGCCTTATCTCTAACTCACCCGGGGCGGGGTTGGACAGGCCTGGTGCGCTCGTACAGTGCCGTCGCTAAACCGTGCCAACTGTCGCGCGAACGGTTTTATCGTCGGCAGGCGCGCGCCAGTGAGTGAGCGAACGTCCGCATGGTCGGGGGTGTAGTGCTTATCCGTTCGCCGTGCCCTGCCCGTGCTCATCAACGCTCGGTGAGTCTACCGCTGTCTTCGTAGCTCCTTAGGCAATAGTGTGTGGTGGCGTTTTCTTGTAACGACAGGAAGACTTGCCCTGCACACGCTTGTTTCATTTTGTATCGGTTTTTCTTCTCTTGTTGCTGCCATTGGGAAGGATTGTGCGTGTGAGTGTGTGTGGTGTGTGCTGGGTGCGGAGTTCATGTTTCGCGGATTCGCCGGTTGCGCTCCGACGAAGCGTGTCACGGCCGCGTGTGCGAAGGGTAGAAAACTATCGCAGTCAAAACGTCACTCGCCGCGGCTACGAAGAAGGTGGTAAAAGCATATGTTTTCGGAAGTAGTGTGTAGGTGTGTGTGTTGTGTGTGTGTGTGTGTGTGTGTGTGTGTGTGTGTGTGTGTGTGTGTGTGTGTGTGTGTGTGTGTGTGTGTGTGTGTGTGTGTGTGTGTGTGTGTGTGTGGTGTGTGTGTTGTGTGTGTGTGTGTGTGTGTGTGTGTTGTGTGTGTGTGTGTGTGTGTGTGTGTGTGTGTGTGTGTGTGTGTGTGTGTGTGTGTTGTGGTGTGTGTGTGTGTGTGGTGTGTGTGTGTGTGTGTGTGTGTGTGTGTGTGTGTGTGTGTGTGTGTGTGTGTGTGTTGTGTGTGTGTTGTGTGTGTGTTGTGTGTGTGTGTGTGTGGTGTGTGGGTGTGTGTGTGGTGTGTGTGTGTGTGTGTGTTGTGTGTGTGTGGTGTGTGTGTGTGTGTGTGTGTGTCTGTGTGTGTGTGTGTGTGTGTGTGTGTGTGAGTGTGTCAGGCAGCTGCTGAGGGTAGAAAGCCAGTGAGAAGAAACATAAATCAGCTGGACTCTCCGTTCTGCCGGTAGTTACGTGGAGCTCGCGTAACTTTGGGGGGAAATTGTGGAAGAAATCAATTTCTTGATCCGGAAGTGATGGTTTTACGTTCCGCGGTATCGAGAATTAGAACCAATTGACTCACTATGCACATATAGGAGTGGTCTAGCCTTACGATTTGGTTGTTTAGTACCTTAAACTACTATTGGAGGACTTAGTTTCGATTTTTTGAGCGCTCTCTTCTCCGCCTTCGAGACAGTTCTTGACTGTTTGCTCTGGCTCGATCGTTCTCGTTTCACGATCACGAGTCAACGCACTTTGGCTGTTGCTCCAAGTTCATCGCTTCCCATGGAGGAAAACCTCTACTCCTCTTGGGTCCCTTGCGTACATCTTATTTTTACCAGGCGTCTACATTAGCGTCGGCCAGAGCAGTTTTTTGTGATAGATGGCAGCAGAATTCGACACTCAACACTTTGGAGCGTTATCTCTTCTTTTCTCTCTCTCCCTCTCTCTCTCCCTCTCTCTCTTTCTCCCTTCCAATATTTCTCTTTCATTCATTCTAATTCCCCAACAAATCGTCAACATATTTCAACCTCCGGCTCGCGCCGGTCGCGACGGCCACTGCCCTTGTGTGTATTTTGCACTGCTGCCACGTGCGCGGAGCGAACATCATACACACGAACCCAAAGGGCCGGGCGGAAACGGGCGTCTCTGCATCGATTGCTGTGCACCCTTCACCTCCACATTCCTTGGCAAGCGCCTAGTGTGCACAGAGTGTGTGTGTGTGCGGACAGGACAGCGCGCTGTTGTGGGCGAAGCAGGGCGGGTTCGCATCGCCCGATGGGCCCATGTGTGCCAAGCGGCCACACTATTTGCCCCGTAGCTTTTAAATTTAGAACGCCGAGCGTGTATGCGTATCGTAAATTGAGGTTAGATATCAAAACGGCATCGCAGAAAAAAAAAAACAAAATCGAAATCTGTCTTCAGAAGGGAATTGGTTGAAGAGGGGCGGACCCGATGATCATCACCTGTTGCGGGCATGGTTGAATCTTCGCGACATAGGATTTCTGTTTTGCCGTCCGTTTCGAGCAAGGGGTGGACTTTGGAACGATAATATATTCTGAGCCCGAGAATACAACCACAACCACTGCCCATCTGGTTTGATAGTTTCGAGCAGTTTCGAGCGATCTGGGATTATAAAGCTGTAACACCCAGAGGTCTTTGAGCACGCCTTTCAGACGCCCATTCTCGTGTTCTATTCGATTGAGTGGGTTTTGCGCGACTCCACGTTTATTGCCAGCGTTTTGGGAAGTTCCGGGGCAAGGTTGCGTTGTTTATTTACTCTCTAACTCCTACTCCGGCACATGGCACACTGAAAACAGCGCGTCCAGAAATACATCTTCACCACCAGCCAGCTGATGCAACATTGACGCTGGAGAGCAAAATCGCGTGATGTATTCCTGTCCCCCAGTCGCGACCGAAGACGCACTTTGCAGCTATTTTCGGCTCTTCCCAGGGTGTGTAGTTGAACCGTTCCAGCCATACGGTATGAGATGTCACCCGCTGAGATTGACTTTTTTGTGTATGCATTCTTATAGTGCGTCTTTATGTTCCAATGGAACGCACCACAGAACACGCATGAGATCGTGTCGAGTGCGCCGGGCGCAAACGTGGTGCAAAAATTGTAAACTCTCTTTGCAACATGAGTTCGGGGGGGTTTTTAATGCGCCTATTTGAAGTTTGGCAATGCGTTTTTTTTGCTTTTCGCTGCGCTGTCATAAAATAAACAAGCGGTTTGCGCGTGTGTGTGTGTGTGATGTTGGAGCATATTTTGTTGCTGTGCCCCGGTCTCTCCTTCAACCGACCCTTCAGGCGAACGAAAAAGGCAAAAAAAAAGAAAAAATAGTATTAGTGTGCCGTTTTTGCTTCGCTGCGTTTGCTTCCACGTGCGCCGAATGCGCCTCGGACACGCGCAGCGGGGAAGGTATTTGTTTTTATTTTATCGATGCACATTTTTTGTTGCTGCTGCTGCTGGTGGATGCGTTTCTCTTTCCGTTCCGGTCACGGCAGCAGTTTTGTGCAGCGTTAGCGCCGCTTTGTTGCCATTGTTTGACAGGCGTTTTTTCTAATTTCAATGCTGAAATTAATGTGAGCAAATGGTTTCTTCTTCTCTCTCTCCCTCCTCGCGCTTAGATTTGAAAAACAAACACGTGCTGCCGATTGATTAGAAGCATTAAGACTGCACCGTGCGTAACACTGCCCCCAACCATTGGTACCGGTGCATTGGAGGTTCAGCCGTTTAGTCGACAACCGTCCACCGTGTATCACCCTCGACCCGACATCGCTCAAATGCACCAAAATCAACCGCCTAGTCAACAGTCAACCGCCGTCTGCGTAGTTGCGTTCGTCCATCAAACCCTCGTGCCCGGCCTGCCCGGCGTGTTATGACAGCTGAGCGCGTGTGCGCCAACCCTGTCGCCTAGAGTGTGCGTTGCCGTGCGGTGAGTAATGCGACCCACATTGTCGTGCGGTCTTTGCGAACATCCAAGCGATAAGCACTTCCACATATCCTGCCTGTTTTCTGCCGTTAAGATAGAGAGGGAGAGAGAGAGCGAGAGAGAAAGAGCGAGAGTTCACTGGCTCACCCCTAAAAACAGCATATGCAGTTTGCCAATCAATTCGCAAACTGCGGGGGTCCCACGCACAGTATCTCGCAACGGCCCTCGGAGATATCGCCCGTAGAAGAACCTTGACCGATTCCTGAGGTTCCATTCCCGGTTGACGCCGGGGGAGGGAGTTTTGAAAGTACGATAAGCCGCGATGCGATAATCTTTTCGAGTGCGGCGACACTATCGACAGAGTGGCGGACCTATCAAGCAGCTCTTGGATGGCTTTACACCCTTCTACCCTCTCCAATGGCTGTGCCACAAAAATCTACACAGCGACAACTCTGCCTAAGGCCTTGATAAGCGGCCAGAGCGAAGAAGTGGGTAGTAGTAAAAGTATTGCTGCTGTAGGGTTCTTACGCCGTGGATGTCATCGGTGGGGAATAGTTGGTGCCAGACGTCCTACACTTATCACGCTGCGCACGTATGGCGCATGGTGGCAAGGTCGCCAGCCGCAGAGCAAGTAGGGCGGGCACAGTTTCGGGCCCGCTTGCCCGATCCGGGACTTGAACTTGAAAACGGAGTCTACAGAGACAGTGCGGTAGAGATTAGATCCGGGATGAAGACATCACTTCAGGTCCGGTTGAGGACGCGTACGGCTAGGGTCTGTGTCACGTGTTACCGATACGGTTAAATAAGCACTCCAGAACGGTACACACAAGGGTGGCACGCGCTCAACGCGACACTGCCGCTGACAGCCAGCTCGATTGTACTGTCGCGTATCGATCGGAACCGAGGTTGAGGTTTACTGATCTGATCGACTTCAAGGTTGGACCTCCTCCGGCCGGCCCGGGCAGGAGTTGATTGATGCGTTCGATTGTGCCGAGGGGGGTAGTGTGATGCATTTCGGTGCCTTTCTGCTGGCGTCCCGCATCTTGGATCGCGGCAGTCTCCAAACGAGATCATGTGATTCGCGAGCAAAATGCTCAGAATTCTTAAGGTAGTTAAAGTTTGCTTGCAGCATCGCGTGTAACCTTTCGCGATAATGATCCGCAGCTCCAGGCCCCGATGTAGATCGGCGGCAGTGTGTCCCCAATTAGCAGCGTATTAAGAGCAGGCACGCTAATTGGGTACCGCGATGGTGGTGGCCGGTAATTGTTGACTCATCGAGCCAGGGAGATATACTCGAAGGTTGATTTATCTTAAAAAAAAAGTTTAAAAAAATCGCTTGACAGTGGGCTGGCTCGGAGGCTGTGTTTTATCTGGCCCGGGAAGTTTTCGCCGCTATCGGCAAGACGTATACATTCTCGAGACATTCTCGTAATCAAACCACCATCGGCCACCAGCTGTCGGTCTGTTTCGGTTCCAGTTTTTGTTTGTGGTTGTTGAAGCGGAGCCTCACTGGAGGTCACCAATCAATTTACCAGTTAACATTCGGTGCGTGCCAGCATGTTTAGCATCAGGGTTTGGTTTTTATCGCGTATCGATTGTCCATTTTGTCGCTATCTGCCTAGGAGAAGAAAAAATAAATAAAAATAAAAGGGAAGTGAGTGATTTGTGTTGATGGTTACTGCGCTATCAAGCATTAGCGCAACGTAGTATCACGTCGCCGGGGAAGTTGTTGATCGTTTGCGGGATGATACGCTTGCTTGTTTGATCAATTATCGTGCGCTGGCGGTAGGTTCGCCGGCGCAACCCAGACACCAGGGTGTACTGTTACCGACCGGCGCGTTTATTGGGTGATGATCGGGTGCAGATCTTCCCCTGTTTTCCCCATCTGGTACCTCGAGCAAGATCAATTCTGGCCTCATTGCGCGGGCTATTAACAAGCCAGCAGTATCAGTTTGCGGTTTTGTGGCTCGGTGCGTGCGTCATTGGATTTAATGTCAGCAGCAGAGCCGGAGAGAAGGATGGAAGGAGCAGCAGGCGGAGGAGGAGTAAGAAGAGCGAAAAACGATCATAAATAAATAATAGAACATTGGTGCTGTGGTGATCAGGGGACACCGCAGTGCGCTCACAGTGGCGCGTTCGTGAATAGTTGCGACGCTCCCAGGCGAGGCGCTCGCGACAGTCTCGATCGAGAGTTGGCACTAGTCAGAGTGCTTACACCGCACCGGGTGCAGTGACTTGAAGATTTCGAGGGAAAAGGTACGAGAGGGTAGACCAAAAAAAAAAGTGATGACCGTGCAAAACTTGAGAAACGACCGTGCCTAAGGGTGTCCCATGGTTTGTTTTGTTAGAAGAAAGGTACCGCCGTAAGCAACGTGTTGTCATTAGATAGCCTAGTGTCGACCTGCCATCTCCACAAGTACCCCGCAGTTGGGGATGTTTTGCTGTCGTCCAACCTTGTCGCGATGAAATGAGCAAACACGATTCTTATTAATTATTATTTGTTTCAATTCTTCTCTTTTTAGGAATTAACGGAAATAGCAAGAAAAAATATATAAAGAATTGGAGAGTCTAAAGTTCAGAGAAAAGTGTCCGGCAAACAGACGGGATGGAAAAGCTGAGGGCCGCCAAAAAGGTCGCCCCGGACGGGGGCTGGGGCTGGATGGCAACGTTCGGCGTGAGCATGGTGAACGTGAGTATACCCAAAAATCTCTGGAGAACGAAGACTCCTAACATCCATAAGCCATATCCGGAGTTGAAAAAAAATGACAAGATCCTGATAAAACCATGGAGCATATAAATGTTTGGACAACATCAAAACATTGGCTGAACGTCAGAATGTACCGCAAATGTCACTGTCACTACTTCAACATCTACTTGCAAAATTTGGATATATCTCTCAACAATCCTCAACATTACGCGCCAGCGAGTGCGTATTTGAACTGTACCCGGACAAACAAATTGATAGCCCGCGATGGCGGACGCGGTTGTTGTTGCAGATGTGTTATCGATCGTCTCCAACCCACGTGTGCTTACACGCTTGATTAGCACGGCTTGTTAGCTGCCCTGGGAGTCACAAGCAAACACAAGACACAACGTTCCAACACCGCCACAACATCTCAATCAAAACGCTTGCGGAGTGGTCCGTTAGGCCGCCCTCCCCAGCAAAGCTCCTTCACATCATTATTTACCCTCGTTGATTTGTTTTTAAGTTAACATTTGTTTTATCTTGCCCCCCCCCCCACCCCCTTCTCCGTGTCTCTTCCTTCCGACCTTTTCTTTTCCTTCTTTTTCGGATTTCGTTTGCTGTTACCTTCCGTTTGGCCGATTACGCTTTTCGTTGCGTTGCTTCTGTTCCGCTTGTTCCGCGAAACCGCGTGTTGCTGGCAACGCGCGGCAGTTGGCAACGCGCTCGATCGAGCCGTCGTTCGGGCTGCTGTTCGGTGATCTGCTGAAGGACATGCAGGTCGGCACGACCGGTGCCGCCATCATCATCAGCATGCTCGACGTGATGATGAACTTTTCCGGCCTGTTCGTGGGGCCGCTGCTGAAGGAGTTCTCCTACCGGAAGGTGGCCGTCGCCGGCTCGCTGCTGTGCTGCATCGGGCTTGCCCTGACGTCACCCGCCACCAGCATGGCGCACATCCTGGCCACGTACAGCGTGATCAATGGTAAGTGTGCGAACTGGTCGCTCCGCTTTGTGGAGATTCACAATAATGCAACTATTTGGTTTGCTTGTTTGTTTTGTTTGCAGGTGTGGGCGTTGGGCTGGCGACATCGGCCGCGTTCGTCGCACTGAACCATTACTTTGCGAAAAAGCGCGGCCAGGCGGTTGGCCTCTCGATGGCGGGCACGGCGCTCGGCATGCTGATCATGCCGCAGCTCGTCCGCATCCTGCTCGAACTGTACGGCTTCCGCGGCGCGGTGCTGGTGCTGAGCGGGCTGGCCCTACACGCGACCGTCGGCGCGATGCTGCTACAGCCGATCAAGTGGCACCTGAAGGAGGAGGAGGTAGACATCGAGCTGGTCGAGGCGGCGCCACCGATGGGCATCATACTCGAGCAGGAGGACGACGATAATGATTCGCTGCCGGAGATCAAATCGCTCCTGTTTCCGCGCCGCGTTGGCAGCGAACGGAAGCAGTCGGATACGGCACCGGCGGTGACGGCGGGTGGTGGCGGTGGAGCGGCTGCTGTGGCCGGTGGAGCGCCAGCGAACGGTACCGGTCCGGGCACGCCGGGCGTTCTGCCCAAGCGGCCCACCTTTCCCCGCATCACGTCGTCGGTTAGCGTGCAGAACCAGGGTGGGGTGGGGATGCGCACGCGTCCATCCTTCCCGCGGATTGCGTCCACCGCCAGCATGAGCCTGGCGCTGCGGAAGCGGCGCGAGTCGGTCGTGTCGCAGCTGTCCACGCTTGACTTTACCGGCAGCGGCAGTTGCATGCACGTGCACGTGGATGTAAGTAGGACACGGGCGTAGGAGATGATTCAAGATGATGTGTAGTGTTGGGACAATTCGAATCCAGAGTCATGGTTTGAAAATCAAGTCATCCAATGAATCAATCAGAAAAGCGAATCTCAGTCCTCTAAGATGTTCGAGTCTTTGAAACATATAGTGAAGAATGAATGATGTATCACGAGTTAGTTACAAAATCAAATAATTAGTTGAATGAATCACATGGAATTGATGATTGATGATGATGATGATTTCATACAGACGTGACTCTTCAGAATCAATTTTTAACTTTAATGTAAACAAACTTATCGTGAATTTCAAGTTATACATTTGATAGTTGAAAAATTCAAAGATTAATCATCTATGATTTATAACCCTCTGGACTCGAATGATACAATACAGTGAAATCTCTCTAAAGTGAATCTTCCAGGAACCGTCAGCTGCAATATATATTCATGTTGAGGAAAACTAATGAAGGTGTTGCTATGAGGTTCCCAAGAAACCACGGGAATGACATGGCATCTTATGACCATGATCTTAGAGAATTTCGGCTGCCAAATCACATATGCGGCTTCAAGGATATTCGTCTTATAATATTCGTCCTGAATAGTGATGGGAAAAATGAATTTTTCGTCGGAATCGATTCCGGCTAGCTCCGATGTTTTCTGGAATCAATTAGGTCCATTAGGCCCAGTTTCTGGAATCAATTAGGTCAATCAGTTTCCAGAAACGATTCTGGAATCGGTTCCAAAATCGGCCCCGGAATCGGTTCCGAAACCGGCCTCGGAATCAGAACCTGTTCCGCAATCGCGAACGGTTCCGGAATCGAAATCGGCTCCGAAATCGGAATTGACTCCGAAATCAGAATCTGCTTCGAAATCGGAGTCAGTTTCTGCATCCTCATGAGAAGGCACGTTTTGATCTATAAAGCTACGTATGGATAGCCGCAAAGAATCATAATTTATTAGTAAACGATCCATTATCATGGAGATTCAGATTCCGGAATATTCGTCCCAAATAGTGACGGGAAAAATGAAGTTATCGTCAGAATAAATTCTGGCTTGCTCCGAAGTTTTCTGGAATCGATTAGGACCTACTAATTTCCGGAATCAGTTTCCAGAATCGATTCCGGAATAGGTACCTAAATCGGCCCAGAAATCAGAATCGGCTCTGGAATTGGATCCGTAATCGGAACCGGTTCCGGAACCAACTCTGGAATCGGCTCTGGAATCAAAATTGATACCAGCATCAGAATCGGCTCCGGAATTGATTCCGAACACGGAATCGGAATCGGATAGATCCGAGCTCCCATCAATAGTCCTGAAGAGACATTAAACTGTATGGAATATGTCGGTACCGTTACAATGTTCATTTTAAAGAAACAATTAATCTTAATTAAACAATTAAGAGAATACATCTTAGAGAGATTTCACTGTAGAAATCTCTACAAAAGTTCAAAGATTCGTACATTTTGAGATTCAAATTCAATTGATTCGATTCGTCCGTGAAAGCTGTCATCATCTTCTCGTAAGATGCAACGAGCAAACTGTATTTTGAAACTTTCTGTTCCTTTCGACCGACAGACCGGTGACGCCGACGCCGAGGACGTCGACTACCAGATCATACGGCGCGTCAACACGCACGTCGGCTCGTTCGCTCGCGTCCCGTCCCGCACCAAGCGGCTGGAAACGGTCAAGTCGGAGCTCGGGCTGGAGATGGTAAAGCCGAAGGTGTCCTTCCTGCAGCGCTTCACCGCACTGATGGACGTCGGGCTGCTGCGCGACGGCATCTACCTGAACATCCTGTTCGGCCTGTCCATCTTCTACGTCGCGGAGATGAACTTCAAGATGGTGACGCCGTTCTTCATGGCCAGCCTCGGGTTCGACAAGAGCGACACCGCGTTCGTGCTGTCCGTGTCGGCGCTGACCGACATTGCGGCCCGTATCATCGTGCCGCCGATAGGCGATCGGTTGAAGCTGCGCAAACGCTACATCTTCATGGTGTCGCTCGTGTTCGTCGCGATCAGCCGGTCGAGTAAGTGTCATGGGATCGCTTATGCCCGCTTCACAAGACGTTAATGGATGTTAATGGTACTCTTTCTCCCCTTTTTTCTTTCTTCTTTTACTCCTACCCTTCCCCCCGTCAATACCAGTTGTAGCCCACCAGCGCACGTACACGGACGTGATGATCTGGCTGTCGGTGACCGGGTTCTTCCGCGGTGTCGCCCTCGCCAACTTTACGCTGTGCGTGTCGGAGTACTCGTCGCTCGAGAAGCTGCCAGCCGCGTTCGGCTGGCACATGGTCGGCAAGGCGCTGTTCGTGATCGCGTTCGGGCCACTGATCGGTGCGATCCGCGACTGGACGGACAGCTACGCGATCTGCATCCACTCGCAGTCGTTCTGCATCTTTCTGTGCGTGACCGCCTGGTCGATCGAGCTGCTGGTGAAGCGCTGCCGCACGAAGAAAATCGTCGAAGCGAACCCGACCGTATAGAGCGCGTGCGGATGCAAGCGGAGAGTGTGTGTGAGTGTATGTGTGTTTCGAATGAATGCGAGCGTGTGTAATAATGTAATTAGTAATAGTGTTTGGCGCAAGTGTGCCGGTCATCGTTTGATCGTATCTTAATTCCGAAGACTGCGATACTAGGGTACGCTATATAGCTGAGTAGGATGAAAAATAGTAGCAAAATACAACCGAGTAAGAGCCTAGGCACGGAAGGATTTAATAATGGCCGAAGGGGTGGAATCCAAAGTTTCTACCGAAAACCTCTTACTAGCGGACAATGGTACTAGCGAGTACTTACAGAGCGCGTTTTAACGACAGGGGAGGAGGGAGGGAACAAAAAAGAAAAGCGTCCAACAGTACAGTATTAGGCGCAGACACGTGTTTGTTTTAGCGAGTAAGCAGCAAGCAGACCAACCACACAGCCTCGAAAAGGGTGATTTTATTGTAAGTTGCATGCACGGGACGGACATCAAACCAGAGCCGTTTTCCAATCGAGCAAAGCGATCGCACATTGTCGGTGAGGTTTCAAAAAAAAAGGGGGGAAGCTACAAATACAAACGGTCGAATCGAAGGAAAAGTGAGCGGTGTTAGGAATGCGGAACATGGCAGTGGTCTTGATATGACATCTCTTTTTGTTTTGGAAACCCCGGCCTACCTGGTGCAATTGCCAATCGTATTTAGGAAATAAAGCAAACCATCTCTAGCAGTAGTGTTGACCTCTAGGCGGAAGACTTGACCGAAAAACTCGACCTTATTCACGAAAACTCACACTAACAGCAACGAATTTCGGTATCTTTGGTTCGGCTTGGTCCGTTCTCTCTTTCTATTTCTCTCTCTCTCTCTCTCTCTTGTTGGCCTGCTCACTAAAGAGCACGTTGACGTGACATGGCCCGGTCAACTCCAGGATATTCGGTCCCTAGCCGCAGCTTCCCATCCATGTAGATACCTGTGTTCCAACCTGTTCTCCCTTCACCTGATCTAGCCATCGAGCTCGCTTTATGCCGAACTTGGGAAAACATTCTTAGTGGGGTATAAGTCTGGCATCCTCATACATGCCCCAGTAATCGTCATCGTCAGGATGCTCGGTTTGCCGTACAACTCAGTAAGCTTGTGATTCATCCTTCTCTTCCACGCTTCATGCTCCTTCGCTTGAATCCTCTGCTCGAATGGCCTAAGACTCGTGTCCATAGAGGACAACCGGGCGAATCAATGTGCGATACATCTGACATTTTGTGCGGGCTTGAAGTTTTTTGGATCTCAGCAGTCGATGAAGCCCATAGTATGCCCGATTCCCCTGAACAATACATTTCCAGATTTCGTTGCTGATTTCATTGTCCGAAATCAAGACCGTCTCAAGATAGCAGAACTCCTTTACTACCTCGAGATTTGCGCCCTCAATACATTTCTTCCCAGATGGTCTGAGTCTCCGGCAAACAGGTACTTCGTCTTCGTCGCATTGATTCTCAATCCAATTCTTGCTGCTTCGCGCTTGAGTCGGGTGTACGCCTCACACACCTTCGCTGTTGCCCTGCCGATGATGTCGATGTCATCCGCGAATCCAAGAAATTGGATAGACCGGTAGAGGATCGTGCCACGCATGTCGTTTTCTAGCCTCACGCTTCGAACGACACCTTCTAGGGCGATGTTGAAGAGCAGACAGGAGAGTCCGTCACTTTGCCTCAGACCCCTGTAAGATTTGTATGATTCCGACTTCAAGTTCGATACTTTCATCTCGCACTGCACCGCATTCATGGTGGCCTCTAAAAGCCGGATCAACTTCCCAGCATAGTGTTATCGCTGCATCATGTTGTATAACTCATTCCGATTTACGGAGCCGTAGGTCGCCCTAAAGATGATGAACAGGTGGTGCGTAGGGATGTGGCGCTCTCGGCACTTCTGAAGCATCTGCCGAAGATTAGAAATTTAGTGGGTGGTGGATTTGCCTCCAACAAACCCAACTTGGTAGCTGCAGGTAGCTGAAATTTTTAGCAAGTGGCTCAAGTCTGCAGAACAGGTTCTCGGATAAGATCTTGTTGGCAGTATTGAGGACAGTAATGGCTCGAAAATTCGAGAGTTCCAGCCTGTCTTTTTGTAGACTGAGTGAATGACACTCAGCTTCAACTCCTCTGCTAGTTCCTATTGCTCCTACATTCTCACGATCAACTGGTGCGTTTCGACGGTAAGCCGGTAAGCGACCGGCCCTTGAAGAGCTCGGCCGCTAACCTATCGCTGCCAGCAGACTTATTGCTGTGAAGCTGCTTGATGGCGCTGACAATCTCATCCAGAGACGGCAGAGGCACGTCGTCGTCTACACCAATGCTGTTGATGTTGCTACTGCTGCTACTCCTGTCTCTGCTTGATTCAGGTGTCCTTCGAAGTAGCACTTTCACCTTGCAATCACCTCCCACTCATCTCACGAGCTCAGGAGATTTCCTTCCGCATCCCGGCACATTGCGGTGTTAGGAGCAAACCCGCTCCGTATCCTCTATAAAATAAGCGGCTGTCCTCTGACTGGGCTAGCTGCTCCAATAGCTTTTTATCTCAAAACGGCGTTGCTTGGCCCGGAAGAGCAGCGTTTGCTGTTTCTTCTGTCGTCTGTAGTTCTCCACGTTCTGACGGGTTGCATGTTGTAGCATGCGGTTGGTCCGCTCTAGAGTTCCCTAATTAATTGGAAAACATTAATAACGGACAAAAACGCACACACATACACGCGCAAGTGCCCATTCGTTGGTAATAATTCGTGAGTGCAATCAAGATGGAGACGATAACTTTTGAGAAGCCTACTCGAATGGTGCCAAGGCGCAGTGACCTACATCTTCGTCTTTGTTTGATGTGTATATGTGTGTGTGTGTATCTTTAACCCGCCCCTGGTTCTGGTTCCGATCCTGATGGGATCGCGAAAGGCTCCACGGGTTTTAGACAGGCTCCAACAAAACGAATCCTTTCGAGCAAAACCGGGACGGCAATCTGTACCGTCCAGTGGCCCAGAGTGGTTCAACTATCTTACCCTTGGGCCTGCACCACCCCCAACCCCTCGGTCGGTTGGATTCTGATTGGTTCGCGCTAGCATCGTGAATCTTCCCCTGCACAATGCCGGTCGGCAGCGTAACGAGGGGAAAGCGCTCAATCGATTTTATAGCAAACGAACCGAAGGGTACATTCGAGCAGTTTGGTGCCTTCGGTTACGCGCACAGTCGGGCAGGCCGTTCAGTGCTGGCACGACACGCCGGTCGGCCGGTCGTTGCATGCAACCCGTGTCCCCAGTTCTATACCACTCCGCACCGAATTCCTTCGCCGCACGTGCTCTTGACGAATGGGGGAACGGCGTAGTGATAGGGGACGGTGCTGGCAGCGTGTAGTATAATAAAATGGAGAGATATGGGGAGTAACAACAAAAAAAAAAATACAGTCAGTTGACAAATTGCTCCCATTGACGTGTGTAGGCAATCAAATGCCGGGTTAGGTAATGGGCAAAGATGAACCTGTTCGAAGGACCAAAACCGGGTGGGTTAGTGCACCCACATTGTCACCGCTGGTTTCGAGAGGGGGGGTCGTTATGTTTTCGTGGAAATACAATTGAAGAACCCCAAGCTGGTGGATGGTCTAGGAATGTGAGCAGGGGAGTTGCAATATGTTATGCATACGAAACAGCTTGACCTTTCGCCTTTTTGTTTGCCGCTCGCTCCCGGAGATGAGTTTTATCTGCAATTGAAATATATAAAAAGATAGGACCAATTTCACACCAGCCAGTGGATTGGGAGGATTGATGCGTTGGCAGTGCCTTTTTTATGATGGAGCAATACTTTTTTGTGCGTGTGTGCGCGCCACCAGTATGCTGGAATGTGGCCTCCCTTTATTGCACACAATTCCGAAACGCTTGTTGTTGTAACACTTGTTGGTGCGGTGTGATGGGCACATACCATCGGGTGGGGGAGCTCGTACAGTCACGAATGGGAGTTTAATATGAACATTACCACTTTGTACGCGACAGCATGCACACACACACACACACACACTTCCACACATCAGTTAGATGCGTGAGCTGTGGTGACTGCTCCCATATCCTGCTTCAGGCTCTGTTAAACCAATCCCGGCATAGATCGTTGGGCAGGAATTCGGCTGCAAATCGAACCAATTATTCAATCTCAATCAATCCACTCCCAGAGTTCGGTATGCTATCTATTCCCTCGTGTTGGCATTTCAACAATTCACCCCCGTTACCGGCACCTCACCTCCCCCAAACAATTCTTCTCACAATTTCAAACACAATGGTAGCGCACTCATCCTCACATAAGTGGGGCGAAAAAAAAACGAAACAAACAGACACCCACGCGCAACCCTACAGCAAGGGAGTACCTAGAACCTTTGATTCACACACAGTTGGGTTTGAGTCCTGGGAGTGGGTGGGTGGTTTGCGTGCAGGAATTTAATCAAGTCAATTGGTTCGATGTCAATCCGAGTCACTCGGTGCCGTGGTCGGCTTTGGACAAGCAGGCCTACTTCGATGAAGGGCACCGCCGAAATCTTGCGGAGTTTTTGCGGCTGCTTTCGGAGAGTGTTTTCTTTGTGGGAAGCGTAATGGAGAAGGTTTTTGGGAAAGATTTAAGGTGAAGATTGTGACAAACTGTTGATTGGTTCTAGTTCTGAATGACTCAAATCAATTGTTTAGATGCAAGACAAACATACGACCTAACGTAAATACAATGTAATGTGTTTATACATATTTGTTGCTGATAAACATCTCAGCATATGAGCATACAAAGTTAGTACGATAAAGATGACTATTCTTTTGAGATGTCCTAAAAGGCTTTGCAAAGGGGTATCGGTTTCGAGTGCACGACTATGTTAAGCGCAAAAGGCTGCCCCAGAGGGTTTGGAGGGGGGTATTGGAGCACTCAACAATTTCCGATAGAATCTGCGATGATTCACAGCACACGATTTAACTCATTTGCCAGCTGGGGGACATTGGGACGCAAGCAGATATCCCCACGGGCAATCGGGCTGCGCTGGCAGCAGTTTGGCACATTATTATTCCTGAAGTCACTCCCCAAAAACTTCCAAGTCAAACGTCAACATCAATATTGATGTCCAAGTCACGGGAGAGATTAGAGAGCTGTGGGGGGGGGGGGGGGGGGGGGGATAGATTCCCTTGCCACGGAGCGCATTGGGTATCATCGGTAGAACTCTATCCATTAGACCTGTAACCTTAGATTCGCACACAATCACGCAAAGTTCCCGAAGATCTGCTCCCCAGGAGGAAGTTCGCTGTATTCTCATTAGAAAATCACTGTTTCCAAGAGATACCCCCGCTGGTCCATGCGGAAATACAGTGAGACGGTATTGTTACTCCACCCGCACGACTGTGGCCCTAACATCACGAATCTTGAATGCCCGGAGTGAAACCGGTGTTTGTCATTTAAATTTCTACCAGCACGACCAAATCCTTCTATAAATAACAGCTCGTTTAAAGTCTTACCCTAGCGGTGGCCTCACTATTGTGCGGTTCTGTCCCGGCTGTCAAACCGTAGCTCATTGGGCCCATTGTGCTGTCACACACTTGTCGGCCAAACCCTCCTACCTGTCTATTGATGAGTTTGTCGTCTGCCGTCTGCCGCACATACAAACAAATCGGAAGTGACGACAAACCAAGTTGGGGAAGAGACCAAATGAAAAAAATAAAAAAAATCCCGGAGGTTGCGCTGGTGGTGCCATGTGGCATCCTCATTCTTCAACAGAGAACACATCCTTTCCGGGCAGGTGTGAGCGAACGGGTAGACCGAGAGGGAGAGCGAAAGAGGCAGAGACACACACTCGACCGGAAGCCGCGCGCCAAAAAGTGCCAAAGTTTTATTAGATTTTGATGCACTTTTCTTCGTCCCTTGGGGGAAAAAAAGGCTGGAAGGAAGGGGGGGGGGAGCTAGGGACAGGAGTTGGGTAAGAATTTACACTCAGACCGTTCCACTTTCTCCCATCACTTTCCTCATTTTATTTTTCGTTCATTTCAAGTACACACTTCGCATTTTGTTCGCCTCGTCCGCCTTTTTTCGGGAAGTGCCATCTTTGACGTACTTCAGCTGTTAAATGATAATAATGGCCTCACGGTCGACCAGCGAACCAGGTGGAGCAGTGATGGCGGGGTGCTGGAGGGGTGGTGCACGCGGAAGCCAGATTTTCCCACCCCGTTTGCGATTGTTTCGCAAACCTTCCAACCACAAACCCTTCAAACTCGCTCGGGAGGAGAATGGAACAAAAAACAAACACACAACCCACAACCGGAAGATGTTTATTTGGTTCAGCCGAACGAAAGTGTCTTTTGCCTTCACTTGTCTCCGTGTGCTGCACTGCTGGGGCATTTGCCAATTGAAGGGCGCACAAAAAAAACAACAAACAAACAAAGGAAGAATCAAAAACTTCTCTATCACCTTCCTGCTCATTTTTCAAAAAAAAAAAAAAAAAAAAAAAAGACGAAACGCGAAAAATCAACCCAGCAAAATGGGCAAAATACATCGTGAAAATATCCGTGCTGGAAAACTAGAGGAAAAAGCACAAACACAAACTAACGGACTAGCGGCATGCTGCTGGGCACATTTACTGCATCGCCGCTCGGTGTAGTGGCGCATCGTCGTCGTGTGCGCCGCGGGGCGAAAAAGGTGCAATTTATTTTCATTTTTCGCTATTATTTTAAGTGCTTAGCAAAGTGACAGGTTTGCGCCGAGCGAGCGAGCGAGCGCCCGCCCAGAGTTCGTTCGTTGCGCCACATTGCATTCTTTCCGCTCGGGAGGGTTTTTCATTTTGCACGTGGAAGCATGCTGTGTGCCGGTGTCCTGCGGATGACAAATCACTCCTCCCTGCCAACACACACACACACACAAACTCCATCGCTCCAGAAAAGGTAAGAAAATCGGCACCGTGAAAGAGTGTCCCGCAGGACCAAAGCCGTCCGCAGCCGGACGCTTCATTAATGTCAACTTGATGGCGTGCGGGGACCCGCCTACCGGAAGCCCGTAATCTACACCCCTCAAATCGTTTATAATGCGTGCTTTACGACTGGGGTTTGGGCAGTCACCTGGTGCGATTGGCGCCGCGCTAGATCGCGCGACATTTGGGACGACAGTCGGTCGAACGGTGAGCTAAGCGACCAAGGGGGGAAGGGAAGAGTTTTCCCAATCGCAAGATGCCATCATCCGTGGCAAGGCAAGCAGGCACGCGCATCAATCGACGGTTACGCTTTAATTACGCCAGCGATGTCAAACTTATTTGATCAAGCGGGCTTAGATGACAGTTCCTTTCATTCTAAATTTGGATAATAAATACGTTACAACAGTAAATACTAAATGGCAAAATAAATTTTATTCCATCTAAGAAACGTATTACTAAAGAACATTTGTAAGGCATTATTTTCATTCGGCCATAGTCCCCTGATTTTTAAAAAATTTGAACCAACTAACAACATCTAGTACGCAACAATATTGACAATAACTAGCAATGGCGAAGTAGATTGGTCTATTCATGACAGAACAGCATATTTTATGTTGATATTGATTGATATAATTATTATTTTTTTAGAGCTAGTATAGATCGGAGGCACAACTGAGAGAGGTAGGCAACATAAATAAAAAAGAATAACACAAGTCTGAGTGTAATCTCAATACATTTCAACAACTTAGATAGTAAAACTAAACGAGAAAGCTTACAATAATTTACTAACCGAATAGATGCAGACCTGGTATTCATGCAAGAAATGTATCAGAATAATCTATTGATTAGAAATTACACAACGTTCACCAACATAGATAACCATAAGAGAGGAACGGCTATAGCTCTACGTAACGAGTACCCCTTATAACGAATTTTTCGCATAACGAGCATTTTTTTTCATTTTTGTTCCCGATAAGAAATCGTGATCATTCCGAGTGCCCAAAACTCACGAGGTTATACAAAAATCGCAAAAAAAAACGGGGCGGGCGGTGAGCGCGTTCACGCCACATCCAAATAACCCTTTTCAGATCAGACAGCGGAGCTGAGAGTTTTGCAACGCTTATCCACAGATGGAGTAAGTGAGGTGGTGTCTTCAGAGTAATTGTTCCATTTCTTTCCTTCTTATTTGACAATATTGGAGGCTCTCTTCGGCTTCGACTGTGAAAGTGGGCAGGACGTGCATTTATGTGCGTAGTGTACCTCCCCAAGAAGCGTGTGTTACAAGGGTGAGGTATATTGATGAGTGTGTTTTTTCATGTTTTCTTGATCTACTTGCTCATGAAGGCGAGAATTTTGATACTAATAATTGATCAATGCATTACTATTGCCACTTGGCGGTGTTCCGTATGATTGTGATGCATGTAATCCCTATATATCTCCACTTTTCATGACTTGGAACCAATTTTTTCACTTTCCATACAAATTGTATGAAAAAGAGCCTCCCGCATAACGAGTGAGTCATTGGAACGAATTAAACTCGTTGTGAGGGGTTCTACTGTACACTGATTTAGAAAAGAGTATAGAAAGCTGTTTGATGTCATTGTGTATTAACGATAAATTCAAAATAGTAAATATATATGCTTCCCCCGGTACACAACAAAAGTAAAGCAGAGCATTTTTCCGGCACACGCTAGCTTAAGAAACTACTTAAGGAAACTATATCAATATTTTATTATCGATGGTAATTTTAACTGCATTATTCATGAAAAAGACGCTACTGGAAGTTTCAATTTTATCTCAGTACTGAAAAACGCGATTCAGCATGTGAAAATGGATGGAATCTATTAAAAACCACAACAGAGTATACCTACTCTACTCATAATTCAGCCTCACGCATAGATAGGATATTACATATAAAAAAAACCTAAAAACAACGTGCGAAGTGCAGACACTATTAGCATCTCTTTCAGGGACCATAAAGCTTACGCAATCAAACTTGGAATTCCAAACGACATTGTGCAACCTACAACAAGAGAAAAACTATGGGCATTTAGAAAAAAAATATTGCTAATGAAGTAGTAAAAAATGAATTTAAATATGAATGGATGAGCTGGACAAAACAAAAAACGACATTATCATACATGTAAATCTTTCCTCCAGTGGAAAAATAGTTAATTTTTAAAGGAATACGATGCTTCTTGAATTCTTGGAAAAACATTTGAATAAAGCATACAGAAACTTTTATGGAAATCAAAATGAACGTATTAATATAAAAAAAATAATAAAGAGCAATAAATTTACGTGCGTTACAAATATTTGTGTTATTGTTAGTATTTACGTACGTTAGAAACTCACTTCCTGCCAATTTCCATAGAAATCCTTTTTTATTATGGCGGCCAATATAGAGCTATAAGCTCACCTGTAGTCTATCTAGTCTCCTTGATGCTGCCTTATGGAACGCTTGAAATCATTTGTAACATCCTATCAAAAGTAACTCGTGTTTGTGCTGAAATCTGAGTTCAGCTGATCTCTAAACGTTTTGAAGTTTCATGGTCTAGGCTGCAATTTCAATTTCGATTGGTTCAGGGATGTTTTTAATTTTTCAAAGTCTCTTTCTAACAGAAATTGCTCTTTTAGGTACCCTCATTGATTGTTTCAAAATCATAATAAAGTAGTGATCCATAACCACTTACAATGTGTGTCAGTTTATTCCTGTCATTAACGATTTTGTATTATTCATTGGAAAGGATTTATTATGAGCTAAAAAGAATTTTCATTACTTTGAAACACATATGATGAACCAAAAACTTAGTGCCCGGTAATGCTCGATCTAAGCAACATACACAGTTTTGGTTTTCTTCTACAACTCGAACAGTTTTTGGAACTCTAATCCTCTTTGTTCTTACATGCAAAGATAGAGGGTAGGTTTTATGATGATCAGACAATTAGTAATCTGCGAAGTGGAAAATCTCTTCATATTTCAGGTGCCCGAAATTGGCTAGCATGTACTGAAGGAGCAGAAATGCGTAATAAATTTTGGCTCAAGCGATCGCGGGCCACTAGTTTGACATCTCTGAATTACGCTAATCGATACACGGAGCGAGTGGTGGGTTGAATCGATTTTTGGGCATGTTTTTTTTGTTTTGCTTTCTGCTGCCGTTTCGAACTTGAAGGGGGGGGGGGCATCCGCACGCACGCAGGTTTCGCTCATCAACAGGTTGCCTTGGATGGAGGTGGGTGCGCGCAGCAAGAGGGATCGGGGATGTGGTGTGTTACGGATCGGCACCAATCAAACTGTAATTAGAGTTGATATAAATTTCGCCTCGCTTCGTGTGTGTGTGTGTGTGTGTGTGTGTGTGTGTGTGTGTGTGTGGAGGGAGGGAGTCTGTTTGGCCCAAAAACTTTTCCCCAGACTCGTACGACTTGCTACACGCAAAACTATACGCAAACTAGAGCTGCTAATTTTGGCAGCAGTCTTTCTCTCTCTCTCTTTTCCTTCTCCCTATCTCTCTATCTCTCTTTCTCTTAGCATGCTTGCCAAGGGAGGAAACGGTTTGAACGGAACAAATGCAACGGAATTCGTTGATCAGATTATCTTCTCACCACTGTCATCCGCACGTACTCCGCCGGGAAGATGTGCTCGCGAGCACACAGACACCCTGCCGTGGATCAAGAAGTCATGGTTGTGCTGTGGTTCCGGGTGATGATGATTGAAGTTTTGCGCCCCATCGCCTCCACCAGCGCCCCAACCAGGGACGGGTGGCAGCCACAGCACAGCACAAGCTTGTCGACTAGTGGGGCCTTGCGAAGATGCCGTCGAGCGTTTTGGGCGCCAGGTTGCAGCGGCAGGCCCAAGTTTCGGCTGGTTTGCAGTGGGTTTTGTGAGCGAAGAAAGAAATGAGCGCCGGAGTGCCTACCTTTCCGAGCAGGTTCCGTTGCGCGTCTCCGGCACGCTAATAGAGGAGATATCTTTTGCACGGGCTTCCCTCCTGCATGTGCGCCGTGGCCCTTTCCCGGCAGCTCGCGCGCTATGGCAACAAATTAAATTTCAATTCAAAATTCATTTCAAAGACTACCACCCCCTCCCACCCCCCCCCCTCTCTTGCTCTTCCTCCTTTGCAGACAGGGCAGCTCCAGACAGCGTCCACAAACAATTCGTACGGCACTACCACCTGTCTGTCTGCTCCAAAAGGTTTCTCCACCGTCGAGACAGACACAGGACCTCGCTCTGTGGCCTGCGTCAGATTCTGCTGCGCTGTTTGAAGATTGTTTGCCCAGGGCCCAGGTGGAGGAACTTTCCTGACGAATGGCTTTGCCTGCCCCGGCTCCTGCGTGGTGCCGCATTTATTACCTGCTCCTGGGTAAATATGAATCCAGCCGGTGGCCTGTAACGCCTGGAACAGGAAGGGCTGGCTGCCTGCTGCTGCAACGCTTGCGCTCACGGTGTGGGAGTCTTGGGTGAATGAAAAAAAAAAAAAACTGAGGCACCCATGCACGTAGAGCAACTCTGTGCGGCAACTTGCGGTTTTGTGTTTGGTATTTTCGGCGCTGCGCTTCAGCATTTCGGCAGCTGCAGGGCAGGCTGTCGGAGCTCACCGGGAGTTCACAGAGTTCTCACCAAGCACCAGACTTTCCACCGCGCCGTCCCAGCCCGGAAGTTCGAATAAATAAGATAGTTGTCTCGATTATCCAAGGCGCTGGAAAGATGAAGTGATGTAATTAAGGCTCAATATGGCTGACTCTTCCGTGCGTTGCTGGTGAATGTTGTTGCCTTTGAAGTTGGCACCGGTTGGGGCGTCGTCCTGGTAGATTGATGTAAGTTGTTGAAACCGAACCGCTCACAAATCAACACAGACAGACAACACAACTTTTAATCGCAGTTAATCAGACTGTGTATGTGCGCTGTGGATGTACGCAACCAGAGTTTGCCGGAACGGAACAGTGCCCTTCCTCAGCAGCTAATTATTTTCGCCATAGTTCAGGCGGAAAAATTGTGCCTTAGGTGTCTTGTTTGGAAAACAAAAAAGTTCCACAGGCCGGCATTTGGTGTTTCGGTAATTGGGTTCTTCTCCAATGTGCCGCGCTCGTCCACGCAATATCCAATAACTCCAATGACATCATTTCGTGCTTCTAATCTAACATCTTCCGGGGCGAAATTCTTCTCCAAAATAGGTTCTCCCTCGCCTTCTACTCCAGCAGGTATCAGGAAACAAGCGGAAGGAAACAATCTTGAACAGGTATGGTGGCCCTGCAGGTCCTGTCGAACCTGGGAGGAACCATCTCGGTTCATTACTTTTGATGATTTTGAAAACAAACTTAGAAAAAAAGAAATCACCAACAAGCCAGAGTGCAAAATTACATCACTCTACGCAAGCACTCCATTTCCAATGCTCACGCGGCCGTGTCGATTGGTCTTTAAATTGCGCCCGGCGGCGCTTAGAATTAGAATCGGAGTCTCGGTTTTTCTTTCTCTTCCTTTGCCGCAAATCTCTGTCCCTGACTACCTTGGCCCCGGGGTTCCGGGCGGTCCTGGGCTAGAGATTGGATAGTTCTACACCGGCAGCGAAAACACCGTACCATCTCCGAAGGCACGCCCGCGTGCCGCGTTGCTTTCATGAAATATTAATGCAATTAATTTTTACATCCTTCCAGACCCGTGGCAAATGCTTTGAAGTTGGCGCGCGGCCAGGATTATTGCCACGGTGCTTCTCGGCTGCTAGCGGGAGCGAAGATATCTTTGCCGCACTATGAGTAGCAATGGTTGGGTTGGTCTTCTATTTCTGCTGGAGCCTGCTGGAGCTACTTTTCGGCCGAATGGGTTTAGGGATGCTTTTGCCTGCACTGCCGAACGTCACACGGGGAAGAGCTTGGTGTAAAACTTTAATATCCGGCAGTGTCGTGGGCAAAGAGCCGTGTAGGTAATGTCACCGATCGATTGGTGGTGCTCCGGTGCCGATCATTCAATTCGGGAGCTGTTGAGTAATTGGCGAAGATGTTAGAATGTCATCTCATGCGGCAGAACCGACTAGTGAGAGAATGTAATCTCCAGTTGCAGGATAACTTGCGCCACCATCCCGGATCTTGGCTCTGGGAGCCCAATCCCGAGCACCTAATCCTGGACTGTCATTACATTCCCCGGGGCTGTGTTATTGTTCCCTGCTTCTCACGTTCCTACTCGCAAGGGAAAAATCTCGAGTAAACACAGACTCGCCCGTGTCATGAGAAGCGGTCCCGCGGGAGCGACTCCCTCCTCCAAGCAAAAATAACACGGACTACCAGAAGCAACAAAAAACCGCTTTTGGAAAAGTCTTGCTGTAACCTTGGATCTACAGAGCACACAGAAAGAGAGCCACACACACACACACATCCACTCCTCGCCACAATTGTACTCAGAGCATAACAAATCGGTGGGATATGCGGACGACTTGACGGAGAGGTCGTCGGGCGTCGGGCAAATCTGGCTCACTGGTGCCTCACCAGGGACTGGGGTCTAGCTTAGCAGAAGCTTCACTCGCTTTTGCCGCGCCAATTTAACAGATGAGTACCGATTATCCCGGCTAAGTGATTGTTTTTACTTCATCACGGCGTGGAGCGGGCTGGTTTGGCACGCTTTATATCTCGTGCTTTGGAGGAATGATCCACTCCACTGGCGGAGTTTGTGGGCGCACTTGCGGGCGCGCCCTAGAAGAAGAGTGGGCGAGGAAATTCGCGTGCCATTCTGGTCCGATTTTAAATTGATCCTTTTTAAGAGAATGAGCGTGTGTGTGTGAATGGGTGGAAGTTAATTTGAAGAGCGATTTTTTGTGTTGCTGTTTGCAGTTGTGAAAACAACCCCCCCCCCCCTCTCTCCAACTCTCAGACATTCCTTCGCGGTTCGCTTTTCGCTAATGCCCTTTGATCCCTTGGCAAAGTAGGCGAAGAAGCGGTTGAAGCGAAGGGGTGGCACTTGTCCGTGCGAGCGTGAGGCAAAAGGAAAAGCCCACCAGGTTCCGCCTGAACGGAGGCGTGGAGTGTAATCAATCTTCCGTGCGGCTTCCGTGCGCGTAGGCTTTAGCTAAAACCGGCCCATCTGGCGGCACGGTCGCCACTCGAGGTTTTGGGCGTGTGTGGGTGAATCCTGCCGGCCGCAGCGACGCTTAATTGGACTCAATTCACTAAAAGCATCTCGAGTCGAACCGCGGCATCGCTTCTGTCCGTGAAGTGACTCCATTAGAAAGGGGGTAGATTCCTAGTCCCTTTTTTGGTTTGGAATTGCTGGAGCAATCTGTAGCCTGCACGCTGTCAAGTGGACTAGGGGAGATTGACAGAATAGAGATGGGTGCGATTGAATCGAAGCAATCGTTTAATAGTTTTCGACATAAAAAAAGCATTCATAGAGTTTTTTCACGGGAAGGTACAAGCAGTGTGAGGAGCACAACCTTAGAAAATAAGAAAAAGATAACAAAATTTAATGCATTGTGCGATGAAATTGTGCGATTGCAAAAGCAAAGCGCCGAGAGTTCTGCCATTTGCATGACAAAATGTGGTATTTAAAAAAACTAATTTATTAAATGTAGTATAGAGTTTCTCATGGTCTTTCGGTTGTTTCCGAAGTAATCTTGGAAGTTGCCTACCTATCTTTAGATTCGTTACGTGTTAAATTGAGCTTGTTCTTAGATTTTTGAATCATTTGGTTTTCAATGGGATGATGCAAATCAGCGCAAACCGACACAAATAAAACAAATCTTGAGAAACAAACAAAATTGAGTAACACAGCCAGATATGCTACTAATTAATAAGCTACCACCCATAGGTTTCAATGATGACACTACAATATATAGACAGCATTTTTCAACATCTGTCATATATTTTAATCTTCTTTTATTTAGCGTAACGTCCAACACGGCCATGCTGGCTTATTATACAAGCTGTGAAAACAGTGGAATGGTCCATTCTAGGCTTGAACCCACAGCGGGCATGATGTTACGTCGTGCTAGTTGACCGGATTTTCATACAAAACAATAATTTATCGGTTCGTTCACAAGATTTTCAACATGTCACAGTTTGATTTGAGATTGAAAGTGTGCTTACACGACTACGTGATAAACTCATTTGACTTTGACGTATTGAATTTGAACTCCCACCAAATGTTGGCTCTAAAGCATCAATTTTTGACAATCGCGGATCATTTTAGACTCTAACGCACCTATTGTTGATTAGAAGTCACCAAATTTTGATTCTTGAAGGAAACATGATAATTTTAGAAGGTATTTTTATGAGCATATATCTGACGATTTCAATTTTAACATCACATAAACAATACAAAAACCGTGTAATTTGATTGTTTTTGAAAAAAACATCAAAAATGATAAATTCTTTGCTCATAGTCTACACCTGAAAATACATGCCAACTTTTTTAGGACTGACTTTCCTGCTATGGTAACAATAAGTCACTGAAAGCCAAGCTCATTTCTCTAGTGGGTACAAGGCAGGCCTTGACCGACGACGGTTGTTGTGCCAAAGAAGAAGAAGGCAATCTTTTAAACAGACACGTGTGTCAGCTGTATAATGATAAATAATATAAACTACTGCTTCCTAACTACTGTGCAGCAAATTGATTCATACAACAGCGTAAATACCAACGGAAGCTATTCCTGTTGTGATTTAAGTCGTATTAATTTTTCGGAAAGTGTTTTCTTTTGTAGAAAGTCTGTGATAATCTTCTCTTCGTGGATAAAATTTAGCTCAAACTTGATGGTTGTCAACTGTGGCAACACTACCGATACGATAAACGTAAACACCAGATTCTCAGTAGATGCACTTATTATTTGCACATTAGGGAAACTTTTACTTTTGAAGTGGATCTAAACGCATAAAATGTCGGAAAATGAACCAAAATTCTTGAAATTGTGTAGATGAAACAGTTTGACACACAAATAAACCTTGAAATATTTTTTAAGTATAAAAATGTCGCTACAAGCATACATTAGATTACTTGAGGCTGGATTTTTAACAATCTTATTGCAGTGATCAGGATTTTTTTTAATGAAAAATGGATAAAAATAGACCGGCTGGGTACGCTAACATTCTTTATTTGTGAACATTTTTAACTGATCGAGTATCTATCGCTGTAGTTTATATTTTTGCCTTCAAATTAGCCATTTTTTTAACTAATTTGTACCAATGACGTGTGTTTTCATTCCTAGAATGTTCATTATGTATTTAAAAAATATGTTTAATATGCTACAATCAAAAATTTACCAAACGTTCAACTGGTGCTATTATTTTTTTGTACTTGTTAAAAGGAGTATTCAAGTACAATTCAAAAATATCCCATCAATGGGCCCCTTCACTATTCTAGTCAGTTTTTGTATGGAGTTTGACAGTTGGAGGCTGAAATCATGTAAACACTCCATACAAAACCACACATAAAACTAGCTTGAAATTTTTAGTCTAGAATATTCTGGCCTCAAATCTAGAATAAGATTCGAGACCTGCTCGAAAAATGGCAAAACAAGGTCATATTAACATTTATCCCAAGCTGCATTCAAGAGATTTAGTGATGGAATTCAGAATCAAAGTGTAAGTAGTTTAGGTGGTCTCATAGCATGTTTTTTATAACCAAATTTGAATACAACTTTTTGACAGGGTGGGTGAAAACTTTTGTTCAAACAAGCTTTCTGAAGGCTTGACGAATATTCAAAACACCCTTAAAATCTTCATTCAGAAGCAGAAGCGATGAAATTCACCCTTCCCAAATTATACACCTTGGGATAAGCCCACCTGTATATTATATAGACTTAGATAGCTGCTCGAAGACTGCTATACAATGCAAACAGCTGACAGGCTTTGCAAATTTCAGCCTACGAACTTAAAACGGAAAGGGCCCCAATATATGAAAATAATGTGCTTGAAAGGTGTGAAACAGGTTTATCATTCTGAACTGAAAACTTATCGGTATGTTGAATTCACAATTTTTGCAAGAAAAAAAACAACACATTGTGATTTTATTGTAATTTTGCGCATCAGGAAAATACGCCTTAAATTATGCAATTCATGTGACAAAAGTAGTTTTTAAAGAATGTTATGTCCAAAAAAAGCATCAATATGGACTTTTTCAGGTTATTTTTTAATTTTTGTATTATTTTTCATAGGAAAGACTGTCATTAAAACAAAAGTACGCATGTTGGTTATAATATCGTTTCCCATTGGGTCTTTTAGAAAAGGCGAACTACTACTTCATAAGCTGTTTAAATTAGTCCGTTTCACGCCTATCGCTTCAAATAAAACAAAACATCTTCCAGCTGTGCTGCCGTATATCCCCTTCTAGCGTTGCACCGTCTCCTCCCTCAAAAGCTGTGTGAAGCGTTGACAAATCGTAGTCTGGCTTTCGACACTTACACTCACCGTCCTGTCGGGCTGTGGCGCGAAAAATTGGGCAACATTTTTTTCACCGCTGCTGTTGCTGCTGCTGCTTCTGGGGGCTCGAGAAGATTGCATTCAGCTTTACATGGCGTAAGTGAACTGCTGGCGTATGTTATTTCCTCCCACCCATCGCTCCTGACAACTTGAACCTTGTTAGTTCATCTAACGGTTTCTCCACCCGCCTCATTCCAGCAAAGAAGAAAAAAAAACACCCGTCTGCTTTCTTCCCCTCACCCGTTTGTTACCCTTACACCGGCAAGCCTTTCCTTCCCCCCTTCCCGGTAGCGGGGTATGTGGCAAAGTTTGTGTGCCCCACGCCAGCCCGAAAAAGGATGTACCGATGAGGGAGAGAGCGTGCTGTACCAGGACAGAAGAAAGCGGCAGCAATCTGTATGTGTATTGCTGCTGTTGTTTAACTCCCGCCACCTTCCTCCTGCCCTACACTGCTTTGTAAGTTTCTTCTTCTTCTTCTGGGGGAGTGTGGGATGAAAGCCACCACGAGAGCTAAAACAAAATGTGCCCGCCGTGGCGAGTTTTTCGGGGCGCACTTGAACCGTATTCCGCTCACGTTTGCGATGAGATAAGCATCCTTTATTGTGTAAAAATGTAAGGCAAGCACACCGATGCGCTGGGCGGCGTGCGAGTGCGGCCAGGGCGGAAGAGAAACAAGGTTCCAACTGTGTGTGTGTGTGTGAGTAAGTTTTCTTTTGCGGGAGGGATTCCAATTTCATCAAGGAAAAGCGAATCATATCTTCGAAAACAACAACAACAACAGCAAGTTCAAGGGGAAAAGAATGTGAAGAGGGCCAACTCCTGTAGAGGAGCGGAACAAGTGCAGGACTTGCCAGTCGTCCGTATGAGGAGTGTAGTTTGTTTGTGCTTTTCCGCACACTTTCCACAATTCGCCCTTGCAGCAGATGCGGTCTGCACACCGGGCGCACCGGTTGGCTGCACTTCCGGGCTTTCTTGTTTTGTGTTTTTGGGGTTTTCGTTTTTTTTTGTTAGTTCCGTCTGTCGATGCTTGAACGAAATATTTATTTGCGTTTCAGTCGGAAAAGAGGGCGAAAGCGTGGGAAGGGGTCGCAAAGCATACACTCATAACCGTTGTTTGATGCTAGTACGGTATGGTGCGCTTATGGGACGTTGGTGTTGGTCAAGACATATCTGCTAGCGCTAGCGGACTAAAAGAGACAAATTGTCATCCGTATAGCATACTGTCGGGCGCCAATCGATGACTAAGCGCTGCAGGATGGGTTGCAGTTCACGTAATGACGTCATTCTGATATAGGGAGGATAGGTGGTTTACGATACCAGACACTTTTATATACAGATCACAGGTGAAATGCTGAAACAGGTGACAAAAAGGTGGCGGCTGAAATCACGTCAACATTCCATACAAAACACCAAAAAATCAAACTATGTCATATGTTTGTATTCACTTGTATTGCTTGTATTGTATATTGGTCGCAAAAATTTAGCCAAGAACCTCCAAATTCCAATGAATTTTGCGACCAAGAATTTTGTGACCAAGAATTTTGCGACCAAGATTTTTGCGACCAAGAATTTTGTAACCAAGAATTTTGCGACCAAGAATTTTGCGCCCTCTGCAAAAATCTGGTTCGCAAAATTGTTGGTAGCAACATTCTTGGTCGCAAAATTCTTGGTCGCAAAACTCTTGGTCGCAAAATTCTTGGTCGCAAAACTCTTGGTCGCAAAATTCTTGGGCGCAAAATTCTTGGGCGCAAAATGTTTTTGGAAAATACCTGATTTTTAAAATTTCTGGTCACAACTTTTACGTTTGAATTTGAATTGAATTTGAATTTGAATTTAGCTTACAAACTTAAATTGCATTACATATAAGTTAAATAATTTAAAGAAGCTTCGTTTTACTGCGATAAAAATAGAAAATGCAGGGTAGGCCGCACTCATTGTTTACTTTACGCGTTTCATGCTTCTTAAAGCCAGAATAGGACCGGCAATGCCCAATAGAGGGTTCACGTCGTCCAAATAAGTTTTTACGGCGACCAATAACGCTTTTACGATGCCAGATTGGCCAGGTAAACCCTGTACAGTATAGTGAAGTAAGCGCCTGAAGTTAGGCCACCCCTTGTCACATAAGTGCATTTTCAACGAAAACCAAGTGCTGTAACCTTTATGTGAAAAGCTGCTTTCTCATCATTGGGACGGTTGCTGCACACGGCAGCAAAAGTGACACACAAATACACACATACACGCACACACTTGCACACAACCATAGAGCACGCTTTAATTTATGGTACAACAGAAGCAGTCAGCAGCACAGTCGTGACCTCGCGCCATTGCCAAAAACAAACTGGCTTATGGCCGGGTCTGCCCATCCCGGAATGGAAATCAGTGTCACGCAGCAGCAGCAGCACTGCCATCGTTTCGCGTGGTCGGCGTTGGTGGGGGGTAAGTGAGGGGACCGAAAATTAATCCTATTTCGAGCGGATGGTGCGCGTCACACACCCACCCCATTCCGCCCAAAGAACGGATGAGCAGGGGAAAGGGTTTAATTTTTGAGTCTTGACTTCGGGCGCGGTTCAAACCCGTCGGTTTGCCAATTTCGCCAACCACCGAAAAGGATGAATATAGCCGTAAATCCGGCCAACCCCGTCGCCGTCGCACGCGCAAGGGAGCACGTTTTATTTTCCCTTCTGTCCTCTCTCTCTCTCACTCACTCTGTCTCCTTCGTTCTGCTTTTTTGTTTCGTTTGGGCGGAAAACGACGGCGAGCAAGATGAAAAGCCAACAATACCACCCCTAACCCAATGGGGAAGGGAGTAACGAGTGAAAAAAAAAATTAAAACACAAGGGGTTGACGCTTCCCTTTCGAGAGCACACGCAAAGGGAAGGGCGATGGGGGAGAGCGGTAATGAAAATGGAAAATCATTTCACTCCCTGCCACCCGTTCGGCCAAAAAAAGGGGACGGTGGAACGGTGGTACCGTATCTTGAATACGAATTAAATAAACAAAATTAAAAGTAACATCATTATCACATCGTACGCCGCAGCGGCAGCAGCTACCCCGAGCCGTGAGCCTTATTTTTGCATTCCTCGCTCGTGTACGCGCTTGGGGAGGGGAGACAGCACACAGGGTGCTGCTCTGACCAGCTTGTGGTTGACGCCGGGAGGGGTGAAACGGAAGGATTTTGTGGCAGCACCGGTTGTGGAGGGGTAAAAAAAAAACGGGCGCTAATTTTCTCACGAACGAGACGAGCAGCGGGAAACGCAAAAGGGGAGCCGTGCGGCACAGGAGATGACGGATTGTTTCCATTTTCTTCGTGCTTTTCCCCGGGCTGGTGTGATGAGCGCGCCAAAACGCCGAGAAAGGTGTCAACCGAGCCATCGAGGCGGCGGTGGGGCCGCGTTATGATTTTATCACACCTTTTTCCCACCCAGCGCCGCATTCGTGCGAGACGCGTGAGCCCGTGTGTGTTTGTGTGTGTGTGGGGGGGGGGGTTTGTTTGTTCCTTAAAAAAGGAAGGAAAAATCGACACACAAAAAAGGCGCCTTTTCCCTGCCGAAAGGTAATTATTCGCCCGCACGGCACAATATGCCTGCACCATATTGGCACGCGTTCCACCGGGCGGAAGGGTGGACCGTCTGTTTTCTTGAGAAGGGAAAATGCTCCATCTCCACCGCCTATTTTCTCACTCCCTCAAAAACCCTCGGCGGGCTCGGGGGTAGGCTAATTTCATTTTCACGAGCTCGAATATTCTCCCATTCCACCCCCGTCAGCCGCTCGAGACAGCTGACACCCAGGGAAAGGCGTTGGCAAATTGTGACAGATTTCGGTCGCCTGTTTGGTGCTCTTGCACGCTTGCAGCAAATATCCTTTCCCTTCGTCGTGTGTTTTTTTTTGTTGTTGTTGAGTTGGTGGCGTCACGGCCGGAAAATTAATTCACGCCAACTGTGAAGGAATATTGCTGCGTGCCAAGCCAAGGGGTGGGAAAAGGTGTACAGCTGCAGCGGGAAGCTATTGTTGATACAACCATCATGCAAATCGGAATTGAATTATCTACCTCACCCACTTCCACACCGCCCTACTTCGGCTCTGGCATTTCACGTTTTCCTTTGGATTTGTGTTACACACTGCAGAAAAAAAAAGTGGGGAATGGGAAAGGCAATTCTTCAGCATTCTTCCGTTTCTTGGAACGATGCTTGGCCTTACGGGGCTTGCCTTCAAACCCTTCGCCTTACGTACACACACACACACACATACACAAACACTCCGACTGAGACATTAGATGAGATCGGAATAGTTGAAGGGATATAAATCTTTCGGGCCAGCACCAGCAAGGAGGGGAAGGTGGCTGACCTTGCCCTGTCATAACCCATGTCAGTGGGTGTGAGCGGTCTGTTGGTGGTGTTGTTGTGTTCCGGTGGATTTGCCAACCGGCGTTAAAAAAGGGTTTGCCACGGGTCGAGAGGGCTCAGCCGTTGGAGCAGTTGGAGGATGTGGCGGATTGATGATGATTTATTCAAAAGTAACCGCCGGTCGTGCGCCGGCACGATGCGACTTAAATTATGAGACATGACCACTGGGTGACGTTTTGCTTTGATGGGGGTGGTACAGGGGGAGCTAGGGGGGTCGGTTTGGTCGGTATCTGCCAGCTGTTACCCGACGGATCCAAGGATAAGGACAGGCAGTGCGCAGTGGTAGGCTTGCGTTTGCTAAAACACCGAAGAATATTTAGCGAGCAGCGGCTGTGTTTCTTAATCTTGCGTTTATTATTCCCTTTCAAGGGAGAGGGGGAAACTGGGGGATGGGTGGGGAAGGCGCTCTTGCCTAGCAAAAGCCGCACGAGTCGGCTACAGTACGGCTGCCACCGAGGCACAGTATGCGCAGTTTTTCGCCGGCTAGGCTTTTAACATTTATTTCCGTGGGACGGTCGAGGAGCTGTGGGAAGGGGTGCTGGATCGTTTCATATTTCCTTTGCCACACACAAGTCAGGATGCAATGAATACGATAAATTCATGAAGAGAAGAGAGGCTTTAGACGTAAAGTATCAGAAAACGGCAAAGACCTATTTATTTATTTAGCAAAGACCTATTTAAAAATCTGTTTAAAATATCTTAAAGAAGAGAGTTTGTAATGCGGGTTGCATAACTTTAGGCGCGTTTTTTGGGAGGGCCATGTCTGATAGTTAACAAACTGCCGGTGACTCGAATTGTGGAAAGGTTGATCTGGGCTCACACTTGTAGGTTATAAATATATGTTGTTTGATTTATTTTTACTCAATGTTGGATTTTGCTTTTAAAAAAACATAAATTTTATAAAATGAGTTAAACAAATTTAATCAATTACAGTAGAACGTTGATTATGCTGAGAGTTGGGGACGCGAAGGCTGCCGGTTAATCTATTAGTATGGATAACAGTATGAGAAATATCGGTCTCGTGGTACAGTCGTAAACTAGCACGATGTTAATTTTATACTCTTCGATTTTTTATCAGCAGAATATTTGAAAAAAAAATCATAGGTCTACCAATTATTCATTTAATTTCTGTTATATTCTTCTGTCAGAATCGTAATCCTAACCGTCACGAGTACTTGTTTTCTAATTCTGTGCTGCCTTGTATCTACTTCGTTCATGATCTTGGTGTTCTATGGGATGATATGCCATCACTAAGTGAACATTTAGAATCGGTTGTCACAAGTGCTACTAGAACGATGGGGATAATATGCAGACTGACCAACGATGATCAGAAATCACTCTACCTCCAAGCACTATATTGCTCATTAGTTAGAATCACTCTGGAGTACGCTTCTGTTGTCGTCGGTCCAGACCGATGCGGATGGATTTAAAAATTTGAAAAAAAAATTATATATATATATATATATACATAAATCCAAAAGCGATTCACGAGCTTCGCTTTCGTTTCGGATGGCTGGCCCCAATACGCCTTTGTCTAATTACGAATCACGATGTAATTAGTTAGGCCTTGAATCCCCTGAAGTCAAGTGCACTCAAGCGAGCCTTCAAATAATTACACGCATGCTTGAAGGTCTTATCAATGCTCCAACACTCCTAGCGCACATAACTTTGTATCTCGTCGTACAACGTTTGTTCTTTTGAGCATCTGCTCCATTGTATACGCGCATCTATTAGTAGCACAGATACTCCCCATCCCCGCTTATATATCTTCCTCTGTTATTTTTCTTCCACAGCTTCATTTTCTCAGTTCCGTTGTTTTTTTGTTATTATTTCTGTTCTTATTTTACAGCTTCCAATTATTCCGATACGTCATATTCTACTTCTCATTTTTTTTAAATTTTACTTTCTACTTCTTCTAGTCTATATTGTTTAAAATCGTTTTTAGTTTTAACTTCTTCTAATCTCTGGTTCTGTATATATGTTGTTTGTCTTCTTCTATTTTTTCATTTAACGTAGGATTTTCTTATGGTTAGGAGATAGTAAATCAGAAATTAGTTAAATTAAAATAAATTAAAAAATTAAAAATACAATCACAATTAAGTTCTAAAATATCTCTAGACTAGTGTTGGGTTTCATTAATCTTCCATTGAGATTCATTCATACGAATCTTCAGCGATTAGTGATTCCAATCGAATCTCGGAAGATTCATGAATTCCCAAGGAGTTTGAGAAATGTACCACAAATTCAGCATTGCATCCAATGAATTCAGATATCATCAACGTCATCAAGAGATCATACCGCACTCTTGGCATTGTTTCCGAAAGATTCTGGGTAGTGTCCCGTGATCTTGAGATAAAGTGTGAAACCCTATAACTTCTGTATCACGGGATGGGGCAAATTCAGTATTTTGAAAACTATACATCTCCAAAGGTTCGTGAATTCCTGGAGATTTATGAATCTTATAGATTATTTAATCTATCAAAATTCATGTATCTTTCGTAATGCATTGATCTTTCCGACCGAGATTCAGATTGATTAAATTATTTCAAAGATTCATTCCGATTCATGAACAATACCAGATACCAGATAACTGCACAAACAGAGGTTTTGCCAACTTAATCACCGCGGCAAATGTTTGCGACGTTTGAACAGATGTCAAATTGAGGCGTACAGTTCAGCTAATCGCCGGGTAATTGATGTTCTATTGTATCTTACCATTATTTTTAGCTACTCTGCCAGAGTGATAGCTAGGGAAAACGTCATACATGCCAAAGCGCGGCAGCGCTCTCTCTTCTCAAGCAACTCCGAATTTTATAGCAAATAACCTGAGAAATCTAATTATTAAACTGCATACCTTAGTTGTTGTCCTAAGCTTGTAATATGTGTGCAACGATTGCCTAATAAGCGTACTGACACAAATTTTGCTTTTTTAATCATTTTTAATTTTAAGCCTACAATTCAATCAAGTGCAACCTGGCACGCGCAAAACTAGATAATTTAACGTTCTCTCCTCAAAACATCTGTTTGATACACCTTATAAAAATAGAAAACTACACAATTAACCTAAAATATAATTCTTCGAGTTAGAAGACGACTGATTTATTTGTTCTAAAAATCTACTACAAAATTATAAAAATTTTAACTAAAGCTTTAGTCATCGCTTCATCTACGGGTGTCCTATTAGCGATGGTATAAGTGATCAGCGATTACTTTAACTACAAGGCTATACATAATCTTAGCTTGTGACGCGACGGTTTAAGTTATACCTGTAAACCGTGCTCGATACATTAAGGCGCTTTTAAACCAACCACACGCCTGAAGGCATGCAATCTGCTGTACAGTATCGTCCTAATAGCTTTGCCGGGCACTTCGCAAGCGAGAATCATCCCCTGCTAAGCCTTGCCGACGTAAATTGATAAATCAAGCAGGAAGTGGAACAGAATCTCATCCAAAAAAACGATATAATACAAGATAAACAAAGTGAAACCAGATAAGCGTGTACACAACAACACCACGCAAGGCAAGACGGACGGGTGGGGAAAACAAAATGCAAGAAACGGAGCGCGCACGGGGACAAGAAAAGCAAAATCTATTTTGAAAGGACACTCACTCCTTCCGCTAAGCGGGGTGGGATTGTCCCGGCATCCAGCTCCCATCGGGTCGCTCCGAAACCGGCGAGTCGGATGGTGCGCCATGCCTTGACAGCGAGCGCGTCCAGGGAACGGATCGGGGCATCCCCTAACAACATTATTAAAATTGTAATAAAACGTTTTGTGAATGTGTAAGCATTTTAATACGCTGCGCTACCAACGCTCCGAAAGGCTCCGTTTCAACTCCCCCACTTGAATGCGGCGAACCCCGGAAGGAGAAGGACGATGGAAGGGACGGGTGGGCGGGTTCAACCGCTCGCCGTGTTATATATCCGACAAACTGGTAAGCTGATACCCGCGCGCTCTATCCATCTCGACTTAGTGGCGGTTGAAAGGTTGAACGAAGCGCATTTTGGAGCTTTTTGTCTGTGTGTGTGTGTGTGTGTGTGTGTGTGTGTGTGTGTGTGTGCTTTTTTTCCTTTTGAAAGAAGCAACGAATATGTGTACGTACGATGGTTCGAAAGAACGAGCGGGAGAGGTGATTGAAAATTTACTATTTTTATCCAGCCACCGTGTGCGGGTGCTGTTCGATTAAAGTCGTTCTTGTGCAAGCCGAAGAAGAGAAAAACCCGAGCTACAACATCCAACTATGCCCACGGGTGTAACAGCAAAAAAAAAAAAAGGAGAACAAAAGAGCCACTCCCGACGCGAGCGGAAAATTGCGAACCAACGTGTACGGGCGCCAAGTGCTTGACAATGTCTTCCAATTTTTCTTGCGTGACACACACTAGCCGCAGGCGGTGTGTGTTGTAGGCTGGGCATTAGCGAAAGCTCTTTCAGCAGCTCCCAGTGGCAGCACGGGCAATTCAATGGTTGTTTCGAACTGTTTCGGAACAAAACAACCCTAGCTGTGCTGTCGGAAAATTTCGTCCTCCGCTTTCCCGTACTTACGCGCTCGTAGCTTGTAGCAAGTGTGCAGTGCACGTTGCCTACCTTTCAGGCGCTATGTTCACTATTGGGGTGCCTTTTTTTCCTGCTGCTGATGCTGCGCCAATGGGAAAATTAATAAATTCAAGGACAAATTATGTCTTGATCAGGAGGTTGTCCTTTGGCAACAGTTGGCACCTTCTTTCGCCGTACACTGGCGGTTCTCCGTGGAATGCACGATTCCGCGCAGTGATCTAGTGTTTTAATTCCGTTCACTTGGTGGAGCGATCCGATGTTTGGCTGCGCCAATGGATCCGTTTCCTGCAAGCGCTGGTTGTGGCTCATTAGTGGGTGGTGTGTGGTGTAATATTGCGGGCAAAAAGCGTCCTGTGTGTCGTTGCCACCATATGGCGTGTGCACATCTTCACGTGGTAGATAAAGGAACAGGGATGAAAGCTAGCCGAGCTTGTGTGCTCTGTGCTTGTACTTTATCAGATGTTCCTTTTTTTCTCTTTCTCCCTGCAGCATCTTTTCCTGAAACCATCAGGTACAGAATCTTTCTTACTGTAGCACGCTTTTTTCCTCCATCACTTCAAGCGTGTACAGCGGTCGTCTTAAAGCAATCCCGTCTGCTAGCAAGCGTGAAGCCTCCAAAGGAAAGCAAAGCAACAAAAAATACGTACGAACCACTACTAAGCTGATGCGAAAAAAAGCATCTTAAAAGATATAATAAGGACACACACACACATTTATATATTGTTCGAAATATGTCCTGCTGCAAAACTGCTTACGAGTTTCAACCCGTAAGTGCTTGAAATCGCACATTTATTTAGTGCACACCTCACCATTCCTCCTCCAGCGACAATCGTTTGTGATTTATCGTTCCGCACATTTCGGGACGCACAGGGCCATCCATTTGCAGTGTGACAGCGGGCGGGGGGAGGCACACCATTGTGCATCCTCGGGCCGGTCAGATTTTAGGGAGGGAGAATCCTGTCTCTCCCGGTGTCTTTGATGGCATTTTCTTCAGACCGTGAAGGACGCGCAAAGAAGCTGCAGGAGGAGAAAAATGGAGGCAAAAAAAAAACAACAACCCTGAGATGTGAAGTGACCTCACTTCCTTAGCAACAGCTGTCCCGTCCCGTGGTTCGATTTCAATTCAAAAATGCCGAACCACTTTCACAAAACGATATACAGCGGCGCTGTCACGTCGCTTGAAGCCCGGACTCTGGTGGTTGCTGTGACTTTCTGTGAGAGGGAGTATGTGTGTGTGTGTGTGTGGCAGATGCGGGGTGCGGGAGGAGGAAATGGTGTCGAGAGATAGCAAGCTTCCGTTTCGGTGGCGGATGATTTACGGCCATCGAATTTCGACGATTCGGCCCGTTTTGGTCCCGTTTTGGCGGGGCGGAGGCCAGCAGAGCTTTCGGAAAGGTATTTATCAACAGTGTGTGTGTGTATGCGAGTGTAATCTCCTGCGTCTTTGGTTCGCTTTGCTTGTACTTTGTTGCTACTGTTGGAAGGGACCATGATGCTTCATTTTCTCACCAGCAGAACGGTGGTTGTAACGAATTAAACATTTATAGAGCCCAAACGTTAGGGAGCGTGATCCGGGGAAGGGGCATCGAAATCCCTGCACGTTCGAAGCTAGACACTAAACGAGAGTTAATCAATTGCGCCGAAATTGAATGCCATTCATTGCGAGGGAAATGTGATGTTTGCGATACGCTACGGTTTGTGGTGGCGGTGTGTTTAAATGACCGTGAGTGTGTCACAATTATCGGATGTCGATAGCCAAAAGTATTGATTCTCACGCTTCGGTTCAACGATAGTGTGTGTCGTCAAAAAATCCTATTGAAAAGTTGTAGATTGACAATTAAGCATCAAAAATACATCAATATGAGTGTGGTGTTGGATTTTTAGGTAGATAATCAACAAACCCATGAAGGTAGGCAATTTGTTGAAACGCCTTAACGTATGCAACCAGCATAACACCTTGCAGAACCTATATGAGAAATCCCACTCACTGTCAATTCCAATTAGATTTTGATACCAAATTCAGATTGTATTGAGAATTTCTGCACTCGCTAACGCAGCATGTCGGCACACGATAAGAACACCCGGAAATCCGGTAACAGTGTAGTTTAAACAATTAAAGATTCCTAAAAAAATAATAGAAAAGTAGCGGACTACATGCATGGTATGAAAAAGCTATGACAGGTTTTGAAACAATTGTACAACACCAATAGTTTAAAACACATCCATAAAATTCAAGGAATCCAGAATTTACGATACAGAAAGAATAGCTGAGACGCAGTCTGAAGCGGACAAGTATGCAAGGTCACTGTCGCCCACTAACGAAAATGAGATTAGATTTGGAAGAATTTGACTTTAAAATATATTTAATAGCAGGAAAAGCTAAAAAATTGCTAAAAGTAGCAGATTCTTTGTCTAAAATTTTGATTGATTCTGAAGAACTTAAAGCATCAATTATTCAAAGTAAATCACATATATCTCATCCAATGTTAATAGTTAATACTGCAGCTATGACAAATCAAAATAAAATTGCAGATATAAAAAGAAAAAAGGGAAGAAATAATAAAGAAATATTATCAATTATTTGTGTATGAAACAGATATGCCTTCTCGTACAACTAAAGTGATTAAAATGAAATCAACTATTAATGAAAAAGATGAATTTCTTGAGCTTGTGATATACAATCACAATTATTACAAACCGAAGGGAAAATTTAAAATACTTATAATTACTCATACTCGTAATTGCTAGAAAATTCCACAAGATATACGAATTTTATGAATTCGTTTACAATACATCAGTACATAGCACAACTGATCTCACACTTTTCAAAATATTATTTGACAGATAAGCTAATTTGCCACAATAATTATGCAAAAAAAAAACTAGAACCAGAGTAAAAGATAGAACAGTGTAACAATGAAATGAAATTAAGATTACAAAAATCACAAGAAAAAGCAAGCGTTGGTTCATCAATAAGTAGTTGAGATTACAATTACGCTGAATCATCATAATAGCAGTGACCATCATAAACTGATAAACATACACACCGAAAAACAGTTAACCAGTCTATATCAAGTCAAAAGAGAAATACTGCTAGAGCTGAAGGCCGTGCAAAGCCATGAGATGGATCTCATTCTTGAAGAATAGCTAAAGGATGTACAAGTAGACTAGAGACGAAATATTTCACATATTGTATGCTTCTAAATTGGCAAAGGTGATCATAATCGACAAGTAGCCATTAAGGATAAGAAGATAGACGGTACCTTGAATACATGTATCTTCAATGGCAACAACTTCCAGGCTGCTTGGAATTTCTTGGTTAGGCTGTTCAAGACCCATCGAGTGATTGGCGAGAATCGCTACGCAATCCAGAGAAGCTGCTAAGAACATGCGGAACTTATTGGAAACGTGCAAGAGTAAAGTGGATGGATTGGGTTTTAATGACTAAAGCAGTCCATCGAAAGGATCCTGAGCTAACCTCATCATCACACATCTTCTTAGCTCATGTAGGATGACACAAGGAAGGCATGGGAGAGTTCGCTAGAATTCGGTGTTTTTACTTATTTATTTACCAACATATGTATCTTGCACTCTTGAGGCTGTGACAAACTAAGTACTTAAAACCTATCCTTCACCTAAACCTTAAATTATTCCCCTAACATCTCCCTCGATCCAGTGTCGCCAAAATTGAAAATTAATAAAATGTTCTCTTTAAAATGGTGGTTAAATTAAAAACAAAGTGATGGGACCATGTATAGAGTTGCCTTGTCATAGCTAGTAACGGTTCGTTGTATCCATATAAAGTACGCCTGTTCTCGCCGACAAGTAAGTTACGAGAGCGAAGAAGTCTAGAAGGTGCGTAGATATTGATCTTCTCTAGTAAACAAGGGAGTCTTATTCGTGTTTTAATATTTTGGCTACAAATACACCTTGGTTAACCTTACAACGGTGTCCGAGGGTCTGTAGGCCAAGCAGAAGACAACGCGAGCGATAATCTGGCATGGTTGTAAGTCCTCTGAATTGGTTGCATTTTAAAGCAAGTCTTATAAACTTCCGTTTGCTGATCGCTTCAAGATTCTCGAGTTTATAACCGATAGTGCAAGGTGCTCGAAAGCAGCAGAGGTGTAAACGTTACGCAAGCCTGCAAGCACTGAAGCTGAATTTGATTGGGTGGTTAGTGGCAGCGCTACCATCGTGGATCCTTCGTTGTTAGTTACATGAGTAGTTGCCAGACACCCAGATGAGTTGGACGAGCAACACTCCAGGATGGAGCATGCGAAGGAATATAACGTTACGCCCGCTTCAAAAGACACATTACATTAGTGGCTTAAGAGAGGAGAGCCTCATTGTATTGGCTGCAACGATTCGCCAAAGCCAGTCTTAAGGCAGCCAGCTCCGAGATAAGGCTTGAGCAGTTCAAAGATTGGATGTGATTTTTTAAGCCATTAAGTAGTTTAACTAAAGTACCATAGCGATCCTAGAAAAAGGTTCATGTTTACAAACACCTCAATCGCAAACCATCAGGAAAAGCCCAACAACTGACAATTGTTCAAAACTTGTCCACCGTCTTATCTTGCTGTTTGTCACCTGCGCAGCCAAAGATTATTAGCAAGCTACGCGATTCATGGACCAAAGCACTAGGACGGTTCCTAGCTATTGATCGTCGACTTCAACGAACAACGAACCCGAAACTAAGTGGCCTGGACTTTATGAACCTTTGGCTAGGCCATATGAACAAGGTGGCAGCTACTTCAGTGAATGATGAGTCGTTCTATTTACCGCATCATTCGGTCATCAAGACTGTCAGCACTACGACTAAGTGCCATTTTCGATAAAACATTTAAGCTTTAATAAAGAACACAAAAAAAAAATCATACATGTACTAACCTGATCGATCCTGTAATGAAGCGGCAAATGAGCTAAACCTTAAAGCCTCTCTAAAAATAAGCAATTAACTAACCTGTAAGAAATCGGGATTTGTTTATAAGAGAAAATAGGACTGAAATAATCTAGGCTGAAAATCTTAGGCATGCGGTTTTGTACGGAGTGTTCACAAGATTTATGCCGCCAACTGGAAAATGCAAAAATGCTATTATGCTACAAGTCCCCATTATTTCATTTGTGCTGTAAAAAATACTTCCATCAAGTCAGGTGAAGCAGACTAAAACCCCTGCAAAGTAAACTATTGCAGTGCCGGTTGCATAGTGTTTAGGCGAACAGCAACACTTGGTCGATCGAAGCACTGCAAAAATCAATCTCGCCCGTAGATATGCAATCTGCACGGGAGCTAAATCGCAACAATTCAATTCCATCTGCGTTTTTTTTTGTTCCCCCATGTCGAAAGATGCACACTTTCAACAAACAGGCTTACTAGAAACGAGCCCATCGCTGCGAGCGGCGGTTAGGGGGAGCGGTCCTAATTATTCCACCCACACTCGCAACTGCCTGCGCTCCCCTTTTTGGCCGATCAAATCTGCGTGAAATTCCTCCGGGGGCGATGCGCCTACACCGGGCGGACCGGGGGTCTCTCGCGGGTGCTGCAGATTGGGGAGATTGGATTTGGGGTTGTTTTTTGTTCCCTTTCCCTCCCCGGAACCCCCTTTATCGTCACGTTCCGTTCGTGCGCCTCCGTTCTCGGAAATAGAGCGGCGAGATTGAAAAACCGGAAAAAGTGAAAAATAACCTATACCCACCGGGGGCCAATATTCTTCGTTCTTGTTTTCTTTCTATGTGTGTTTGTGTTTTTTTTTCTATGGAGTTATGTGTTAAAGAGGAACATGGGAGAAAGACACAAAAAACATACACACATACACATAGGGCAGAGATGATTTATCGGAGGAGTATTCTTTTGCCCTTTCTCTGGCGCTTGCCCTTTTGACAGGGATTTTAGGGGGGTGTTCGTGTGTGTGTGTGTATGCTTTTCTGCTTGCACTTTTTCCTTCCCATACGATTCTGGTCGGTTTGTTTGTTGTAATAGTGTTTGTGCTAGCCTGGAGGTGGTTATGGTTTTTTTGTGTGTTTTCCTCTTTCCTGGGATCAGTCCCATTGTGGAAGGTTTAGTGTGTATTTGCTAGTGCTAATCCGCAAAGGCCTATTCGGAGGCTTCTGAAAAGCTTATCGCGTGTTAGTGTGTGTGTGTGTTGTCTGTGTGTAGCGATGACTGTCATAAAACGGGCACCACGCAAATACAGGACGGCAGACGGCATAAATCAATTGTTTGTCTGTAGGAGTGTGTGTGTGTGCGTGAGTGTGTTGCATAGTTTTACGCTTTCGTTTTTATCTGGAATCGATAGGATAATTTAAGGCAAACACATAAAAAAACATCCCTTCAAGAGGGAAGATGAGAAAAGTTTTTGAATGAGGAAAATTTGAGCGTCTGCATTTCTTTGTTTTATGCATTAGAATATACATAAATTGGTACACTGTGTGTGTGAATAAGTTAAGACTTGTTAACAAACTTTTCGTTGCTAATTTTTGGATGTCGAGAAAAGTCTCACGGTTTCCATCCTTTTCGATCGGCGCTTATTCGGTCGTTCGCTGTCAGCTTTGCATAACAAAACCCGCCTAAAGCTATGCAATGCGTGTAACAAAATGATCTTTGCAAAGCATACTGACCTGTTTTAATTCAATTTGAAAAGCTAGGCTTGATTTCAATACACTGTTGGTCTTTTTTACTGGATGAACTTTAGAAATTTAATATGCAAAAGGAACTCGTCCTATTTCTTCTTGCTCAATTTGTGTTTGCACAAGAAAAAAAAATCTGTGCCGATGAAAGGGGAAGGAACATTGCTTCAACTAATCAACCGACTTTACTGGAAGGGTTTTTGAGCGCAATGCTTTGCTCCCAATCAAGAACGTCTTCGTTTGAATGATCTTCCTTTTTTTCGGTGCTGCCGTTGCCTTCTGAAGCTCAAATCTGTCCCCTTTTTTTTTGTCCCTACTCGTACAGAGCTAAATCTCATTTCCGCTCCGTGCGGTGGGAGCTATGCGAAGCAATTTGATTCTACTGCAGGAAGGGGGAGCCAAAGAGCTAGCGAGGGTGGCAAGTTTTTGGGCACAGTACTGCTTTTTTTTTCTTCGTCTCCAGGGAGTCGCACTACCACCCCCCGGAAGTGAAAACAAAATCTTCTCGTTTGGCACGCGTAAAATGCAAAAAGAAAAGGAAAAAGTGTACCACGGCCTGGGAAGAAAAGAGAGCGCGGACACAAATGTCTTACTATCCTCACAACGCTGGCAAAGATGGCAATCTGTGCATGCGAAGGTGGTGGAATCTGTGTACGAGTGGTCGTTGAAAATTTACATCGCATGCCTCACGTACCAAGGCACGTACCAGCGGCGCGTCGATTATGTGAGGATTTTCACCCGCACCCGGTGGCATTTTTTTTGCTGTGCTGCTCTCTCTCTCTCTCTCTCCACTGCTCCATCACGTTCGCAATCGCTCATACTTCGGGCTGATGTTCTGGCAGAATAGTTCACTCCCCTCGCACGCCTCGGGGCACATAATTTTGGTTCATATTTGTCACATTCATTTTCATCCCGCTGGAAGAAGACGGGTCCGTCACTCGCTCACGGCAGTAGCCCCCAAAAATCAGAACCGGCGGTCACGTCGGCGAGTTTGGAATGTGTCATCTTCACATTCCTACTCGCCCAAACGCCCAACTCCCCCAGAATGCCAGCAATTCGACAAATTCTAAACCATTACCGCAACAGAGGGGGAGACGGTGTACAATTTTAATGTAGGAAAAGTGCAGGAGCCGCCTCCCGCAACAAAAAAAAAGATGTCATTTTGCCATCGTGTCACGTCAAACTGGTTTGACAGGTCTCAGGGTGGTGAGGTCGGGCGAGGGCAAACGCGTCACAGAGCGATTATCGAACGTCGTTTCACTATTCAATTGGGACAATTTTGCGTTGTTGCAAAGGGAACAAAAAAAAACCGAATGCCACGGCTCGCACAACACGTCCAAGGGTAACCGATTTAGGTGGGGACGTGCGTCTTTTGGATGGATTTTGTGCCTCATCTTTAAAATAGATTACATTTTTACACCAAAGAAGGTGCAAGGGCTGGAAATTTCACGATTGATTAAAAGATAACGCGCAGAGAAATGTTTTGTTAACGCTTTTGGGTGAGAATTTTATTAGAAGAGTGTAAACGCATGAGAAATGTTCGACAGTTTCTATGTTGTGGAATGTCTGACCGGGTTAAAAAGTTAATATTTGCTGAAGTATGAAAATTACAACTGACAATACGAAACTTTTTAGCAAGTTCAAACCGTAAATTGCAACGTTGAGCTATAATATCCTGGTCACGGCACCAAGTTTACATGCAAGAAAAAGATTGTGCTGGTGACGGTGCGTTCGATTTTTTCTTCATAATTTTTTTCTGCATAACAAACACCTGAAACTACAATGATGCTATCGATATAGGTAGCTAGCCAAACAAATAACATCCTTATGTAAAGCATTCTCAGGTGGTGAATTTATCAAAAAGTGCATCTTAATTGCTGCTGGATCTATTTGCCAACATGCATTTAACGCGATATGTTTGTGTGGCACAACGTTTTTTTCCAATTTGGCACGAGATCTTAACGAACAAAAAAAAAAAAAAAAGAAAAACAATTTATTACGTTCTCGGATATTAATGACTAGAGTACAGATGTTACTGATACCGCGCAATTGGCAGTTTTTATTTGTGGTGTTAATGCCTTCCTAGAGATTACCAAACTAAATTGTGTAGTTAATTCCATTATTTAACACGACAACTGCCGAACACATATTAAGTGTTGTGAACCATGATCTGAGCAACAGTCGAGTGGATTGGTCATGTGCAGTAAGTTTGGCCACGGATGGCGCACCGGCAATGATAGTAAAAAAAGGCTGGTGTATTAGATAAAATTAAAGGAAGGGTATTGAGGAAGGGTATTTAATGTTTCATTGCATTCTAGATAAGGAGGCACTTAAAATGGATCACGTAGTGAATGTTGCAGTACGAACTGTGAATTTAATACGTGTATAAGGGCTAAATCACCGTCAATTCGATCAGTATTTATAAACAAATGACATTCAACATTGACTTCCTTATCATACTGAAATGCGGTAGTTGAGTAGAGCAAACGTTTTACATCGATTTTTTTTAACTACGCGAAGCCATTACGAAGCCATTTGAATGTACTACAAGGTCGTTACAAAATAGTCACTGAACATCGTGGCAGCGTAACAGCATTCCAAATGAAATTGAAGCTATGAAGCAAAAAGTCAGCGTGACCAGTGATTGTGTTCATTTTCCCAATTCAAACTCTCTGCCTAAAACTTTATCTTAGCTTCGAATTGTAAAGCATTTAAAGAAAAACTTCAGATCATTATCGTTATCGTTAGAGTTTGGAAGAAGATTTCAGGATTTTGATGAGCTTTATTCGGAATTCAATTCGGAATGTATGCGATGTATACAATCACTATCAATCGATAATGATCCTTTTCTGTCCTGTCTCAGATGGTTTAACTACTATCAAGATCTCTTTGAGTTTAACTGCTCGATAAATGCTTTCCACTCTCGTGCTCTGTCGTTTCAACCATCTTCCTAATTTTTCTTCATACTTCCTTCTATATTATTCTTGTTTATCTAAGTTTGAGAGGTTGAGTACTAGATGGATGGTAGGAGGATGCTTGTAGCAAGAGCAAGGAACTAGACAGAGACAGATGGAAAAAAACGAAACATCAAACTAAAGAGGAAAAAGTATAACAGACCGACGGGAAGAAGGAGCAATGAAGTAGCGCCAGGAATGTGCAGGCAGTCTTGTAGTTGATCTGAACGAAGACAGTCGAATGGAGCTGCTAAAACTTCTCCTCGTTTGAATGCAGCATTTAAATATACAAAGTATCAATGATTTCGAGGTTTGTCGCCGTAAGGTATATTTTTTTATATAAATTCGTTAATTGCCATCTACGAAGTTGCTTCTTCTTAAACACGATACAAATTAAGTGTTTACTTTCATCTATATTTCACGTGAGTTTGACATCGCTGCTTTACAACTTGTGCTTCTTGTTCTCCTAAAGTTATGCAATCTTTGTACATGCGTGACAAAATTTGGTCGCTTCATAGTAGCAACCCACCCTCCCTCCCAATATGCTAAGCTAATAATAAGCTATCGAAGAAAATCACTCAAGTCAACATGCAACCTCAAAATTGATAAAACAATAAACAAATGAACTTTGCCTACCTTTCAGGCGCACACTCGTTGTTTACGAACGTGCAGCTATACATCTGCCACCTGCTTATCGGGCTTGTTAAACACTAATTCTCTTCAGCATTGTCGAACAAAACAATTAACAAGCGGCACTGGGTGCAAGAAAGACGGAGAGAGAGAGGCATCCCCACAGGCTCCCCCAAAACAACAAATAAACCAATCCGATTAGATAATCGTGCAAATCGCGGTTATGTGATCAACCGACCGGGCGCTGTTGTTGCCGCACAGAGCAACCACCTCGGCCGCGCGAAACCACCAACCCCCATGAAACGGGCGGGGTGAGGGGAGGCAAGAAGGGTGGCGAAAGATAAACACAGCCTGCGAGGTTCGCTCGCTGGGCGCGAATGGGAAAATGGGCCCCGCAAGTGGAGCCCGAAAAACAAATCCGATGCAAAAGTTGCCCCCGCCCCTTGCCGCGCCTTCGTGCGGAAAGTTTTGACCGTCGCGCTGGAAAACGTAGTCGGTGCGGGTTCTATCCCGTGCACCGGTTGGCCCTGCTTTCCCGAGTGGCGATAAAGAAAAACAAAGCCAACGAACGCAAACAAAGCCGACGCAGCTGACACGTCGATACTGGGCCTTGTTGGGAAAAAAGGGATGAAACAGGCGAGGGGGCGGTATGGTATGGTTTGATTATCCTGGCGTAATCGTGCCGCTGATGCAGGGTGCAATCCGGGAGGGTGGAGGTGTATGAGGCTACCTGGTTTTGTTTAAGTTTTGCCGCTTTTCTCGATCGGTTTATATCGGTTTTTTTTCTTGTGGCGTGTGTGTGTGTCGGTTGTTGGGGAAGAAAATCGTACTTCTTACACGCACGACTCCAGCGCCCAAGTGTGCGTGTGTGTGTATCGGGGAGCGATGTGCGATGGGGGCTGCATGCTAAAACTGGATCACGGGCAGCAGGGCGCGCGCGTACGGACAAAATTTCATTTTCACTTGGAATGTGATTGGAATTTCAATTTCACCTTTTTTAGGATTTTTTTGGTGTTGTTTTTTGGTGCCCTTTTTTATTCGTTTGCCCCTGGGGGCGAGACCGGTTGGGTCAGCTGCTTAGCAATGGGACAGGGCGGCAGAGAGGGGAAGCGAGTGGGGACTAGAATGGAGGACATCGTTGAAGAAGTTTTGCACGTGCGAACGGCCTACCTGTAGGCTATCGGGTTAGTGCATATACCTTTCCGCGAGGATGAAGCAAGGCGAGTGACATGTAACGGGATGAGGGAGAAAGGGGAAGGGATGAAGGGAACAGGGAATTGAGCTAATGAAAATCAAATGGGAAAATTCACCCGTACGCACACCGATATCTATATTTGAAGGTTGCATTTAAACCCGGCACACCCAGTGGGCCTGTATTCTTTTAAGGCAATGTGGCTACGCTAACAAGCTCACTTTGTTACGCACGGTGCATAGATGTAGGCGCTGAGTTTTACTTTAAACTTGAGTTTGGATTTTTCGGCAGTGTTTTTGTTTTATTTGAAGCGCTTACTGCTTTAAAGTAAAACAAAATAAGCAAAACTAAATTTGTTTCCGAAAAAAACACCTGATGTTGTGCAATTTATACAGCAAAATGGTGCTTGTTGGTTTTTTTGGCTCACTAGCTTGCCTCCTGGGAAAGTAGAGCACTCGAACATTTCCAGGAACAGTTGCCCAAGAATTGAAGCATTCCTGAACTTGCTAAAGTAGTGTACCGTCGGTGCCTGCTCGGCTCAAAACGAGCTTTAAAGTCTTTCTCTTGTACTGGGGCTACTTTCCGGGCATCTTTTACGAGCATTTCTTTCCACCTTCGCTAGAAAGAGGCAGCAGTAGGGCGGTTCATTCCATCGGGAAATCCATTAACGATTTCGGGTAGCTTAAACGCTTTCCTCAGAGCGAATGTGCAAAAGCTTTCCGGCACTGTAGCACGGCTGCCGTTCTAAGGTCTGTTTCTCGTTTGGTTTCGTGTGCGGCGCTAGTAAAAATTTCGTTTGCAAACTTTAGTGCGCTGCCAGCGCTGCCAGAAGAAACCATTTCTCGGCTTTTCACCGTCTGTAGATCGTTTCGTCAGCTTCACTCCAGTTCACACCACCGCGCACTTCAACCGTCCCAAAAACACACACACACACTCTCATTAACATTTGAATCAGTTATTCGCCACAATAATTGTGCGGAGCAACCCTTTATTGCACGATGTGCTGCCCTCTCCCATGGTGTGCGGCGCTAAAAATGGTTTTAAGTTTCTCTGTTAGGGATTTGGCTGGGAGTTTTTTTTCTCCTCATTGCAGTGCAAAGTTTTTGCCCCGGGGGCAGGGAAGCACAACCGACGCGGCCTGCCCAGCAGACTACGTGCCAGCGCAGCGGGAAGTCTTTAGGGTCGGCCGAAAGGATTGTGTAGCAGCTCGACCAGTTTTCCAGGGCCCATTTTTCCTGTGTCTCTGGGCGTTTTTTTCCGCTCCACACTGTGGTAGTTTTGGCGCAAGTCGAAATGGTATGCAGAAAGCAAGGGGAACGAATGGTAATGGTGGAGGAAAAATTAAACTGTCACCCTTAACCTCGCGTCCTGGTGGGGTTGCCTGGTGTGTCTGGTGGTACGGTCGAGGGGCGTGTGCGCCCGGCGGCACGAGTGGAAACACTAATTTGCATCTTAGTGCCGACTGCAGCACCGTCTGGTGCGAATGTCCTGAAGGTGACGGTGTGTACGGTTGCTCATTAGGTATGCTGCGTTAACTGTTGCACTAATCGTTCCCGGCGTTCGCCATCCTCCCTTGCCCATCGGTTCCTCCGTCAGTGAACGGGCCTCGCGTTGACGCGTGACTCATTTCGGTTTCAGGGTTTGGTCCATCCATCAAAACCGCGTCGGGGAATTGCATGCACCACGTCACTATCAGGCGACATAATTCAGTTTGGGCACAGCGGGGATGCCCTGATGGGGCGACCGGTACGGAACCACAGTAAACCGGCAGCAGTAAGTTTCAATATCCGGAGCACGAACTTGTTAAGATCTTTTAATGGGGAATTTTGTGAGTGTGCGAGTGAGTGTGCGCTACCTTACTTGAGTTCAGGGATGTAAAGCAGGATTTCTTCTATTTGGTTTATTAGGCTTCGAAGTAGTCATTGAGAACTAGTGGGTTTGGACTATGTTGAAGCCTAGTATGCTTTTTCGAACTAGTGGACTCAAAGTAGTTATTAGGGGAGCTATGGCAGAAGTTCCAGAGCTATCTTACAATGGTTTTATAGGACTGTTTTTCAAATGTCAGAATTCTATCCAGTGCTAATCTAAGATCTGATAAAAGTTTATTAGCAGTTAACTCCATCTTGTTTTAATGATTCCTAAAATTTTTGAATATCTGTGTCATCCAATACTATACTTGTTTTGTATGATTTGAAACATCTTGAAATACGAATTCTGACGTAACAAAACAATCCTGATGATATCTGTTGAGAGTTTTAACCAATTGGAATTCTTGGATATTGGCTTTTGATGAAATTCCACTATTATGTTTATGTATTACTTTAAGCTCTTGGGTCGTCTCTGGTACCTAAGGTTCCTCAATTTATTTATATTAAGAAATAGATTTCATTTTTTATTTAATTCTTATAAAATATCAGAATATACAATAATTCCTATATCTTTTCTATGTGTTTCGATTACATCAATCTGATAGAATTCCTATCATGAAATGTTCATGGACATGATGTCGCCATTCCAAAATTAATACATCAATATTTAAACTTAATTCCTGGATTCCAGTTACTCCTCATGCTAGCGAAAACTTAACCTTCAAACGTATATTCATGGAGACTGATAAGAATTCCATTTTGTCCAAAAATGTCAAAACATTTAGGATTTCAAGATTTCTTGGATATATGGCGGCGAACATTCACCACGCCACCTGATGACATCAATTCAAAGACATCAGTCAGAAATGTTGGGGGAGGGTGGTGGTAGGCTCTTATTGACAGTTGAACGATGCCTTCATTCGAGAAGGAGAGAGAGAGAGAGAGAGGAAAAAAGCTCCCCACACCTGAACACCAGTAGCGCACCTTACACGTCCTGCCAAAGACACGGCCTTTACCGTCCAAAAGCAAGTCTTTAACACCTCCCGCACTCTCCTGCGCGTTTGCGTGTGTACAACCAACACCCTCGGCCATCGCCAGCACTCGGCAGCAGCAATGAACAAGGCAACTATAACCACCAACACCGCCCGCCGCCCGGCAAACATTTCGAATTGCGGCATGTGACGCGCGACCGTAACCGTAATCAAAATTTATAGTCACTTAAAAACACATCAACAGCGTATATTTGAAATCATTAAAATAACATTAAACACTGACGATTCTGTGCTAGGCACGCAGGCGGCAAACCCCGGAACCGGTGGACGGTTGCGAAGCAAACAGGGGAAGGTTTCGGTTTTATTGGGTAGCAAAATCCTTCATAAAAAAAGCTACACAAGATGCACACCCACACAAACACACCCACTTGCTGCAATAGCGAGCCCGCACTTCAAACGGGTCCCGCATGGGAAGGATTGCAATATAGCGCCGTGCGCTCGTACGCTGTGCCGCAAAAGGACCTCGGGCTACCGGAAAATTGTCCTCGTCATCGTCGTCGTCACCTTCCGCTTCAGACGCTCCCACCCCCGGGGGTCCGAAATGGTTTGGCGTTTAATTTTATTCAATCATTAAATTGCCCGGGTGCCCCCGTGGGCAATGTCACCGGCAAGCGAGGGAAAGGATGTGGGATAGGGGTAGATTTAGGTCAACGGTGGCGGCTCGCCGAGAACGCAGGCTAATGAAGTAGCTATGCAAAGTCATTCGGAGAGGTACGGTAAGGTTAAAAAAGCGAAGCCATTTAATTCGCTGCTAACGCAATGTCCCTGGCTGCGGTGTCTATTAACCGTCCAATAAGTGCCGGTTAGCGTTAATCGATTAATGGAGCAATTGTTTCATTACCATTATTGTTATCATCTATTTATTAGTGAGGAATTAATTTGGTAAATGATTCTTATGATTTTTACTCTGTTGTTGTTTTTTTCTCATTTAATTAACACAAACAAGGGAAAAAGAATTCGCATGAGTTTCTTGCTTCACCGCCAGCTCGGGAGGTTTCGCTGGGGCTGTGGGCAAGCCGGCAGTGTAAATAGTTTAACATGTTTCACTTACTTTCACCCAGGGCTGCTGATCGTCCCGCAAGATTTGAACGCATTCGGGGCTGGCCGGATGGGCCGGCTGGGCGCGCAGCAAGTGGGAGGGATAGAGATTAAGCAAACGTTGTTGCTTAATTAAAGTACGCTTTTGCCACGCACACACACACACACTGTTTTGTTGCCTGTGCCCTGGCAGGGGATTATTTCAGCGCGTTAGCGCGGGCGAACGTAATGAGTACGATTTACGCTTGTGGCTCGGAAAGCGAAAGAGAAACCCGTGAATCCTTAGCCACCATCCATCCCAGCTAACGCCGCTATGAGGTTGCAGTAATCTCATTTACATGTACTACACACTATCTGCTTGTGTGTGTGTGTATGTGTGTGTGGTTTATACAGTTTTTCCGCTGCATCAATAGTGGGTTAGTGTTTGCTTTAAGCAGCTTTTTTGCCTTCCGCCTGTTCGGGACGATTCAATCTCTACGCGAGGTGGATGGTTGGATGCGATTTTTTTTCCTTTCGAAGTCTGATTGAAATGCTACAGCTCCAATGTTTGTGTGTGATAAGACAGAGAGGGAAAGAATGATAGAATGACAGATGGGAATGAAAGAGACAGACCCGAAGGAAAGATGACAGCTCACTTGTGCGAGCCACGAGAGGCAAAACTAACGAGCAGGTCCAAGTCCTCGAGACGGTTTGGGTAAAGTTGTCTGTTCGTGTGTGTGTGTTTACAGAGAGTTGGTTTGATTTATGAAAATGTAATCACTTCCAAGTCAACCGAGACAGTTACCGACAAGGTTTTCGGACGAGAATGACGACTCCAGTCGGGCGCGCTGCTTGGTTGCGATTCAGGCGAAGCCAATCTTCCGAATGTGCGGAGAGTGAAAACCACTCGCCAGCGTAACCGCTTCGCAGGGGACTAAAGTAGTGGGGGAGGAGGCAAAGGCGAGTGAGAAAGAGAGAAAGAGAGAGAGAGAGTGAGGGGGTAGAGAAAAAGCGAGCGCAAAGTATTGACAGAGAAATAAAATAACCATCAACCGATTCCATTTCACCGCGTGGAAATGTCAAACGCGTTCCGTTTCTGTTCAAATTTAATCTATTTCTCTTTCGCCTTCCAGCAAATGGTTGAGGCAAAATTAAAGAACTAAAAAACGAAAACAATCATCTGAAAAAAAGAAGATTTCTTGGGTTAAGCTTTCTGTTTGCTTCAATTCAGCGCAGCCCGGACGGGCGCAAGTGCAACGATTCATTTGTTTCCTGCTTGTTTGCGCTCGATTGCAATTTAAATGATTCGCGAAAGCGAACGCTTCAAATAAAAACCACAAAATGCTAATTACGACCGACGGTGCCGGCGTCCGCGCGAGTTCCGTGCGTCCAGGTAGATCGAGCCCGGCAGAGCTTGGGCTACAAAATTTGTAAATTTATTTCAAGTAGCTTGTTTTCCTGGGTGCTCTTCAGCAGACCGCTTATTTGAAACCGCCGAGAAGCGGTTTTCCGATTACGGTCGGGGGTTTGTTGGGCGAGATTGGTTTGTTTGATTTGTTTTGAAGCTAACGGCCGATTAACATATTCGATTGGTATTGCTGAGTGCGCTTGGTTTTTTTTTGTTTGATCCCAATTTCGGGACATTTGAACTCATCGGGCGGGCGATGGCGAACTCTTCAAAGTACGGTGGGACGGTCATTCGATTGACAAGCACCGAACAAGGGCCGCTTTTGTAATGCAAATTGCATACCATGCGTGCGCGCGCGCTTGCTTTGATAGAATGCATATCATTTGGGGGTTGGCAGGGAAGATTGCAAAATTGTAAATTAACAAAGCACTCATAAACTTATCCCAATGATCTCAGCAGCTCATCATAAAAAAGGGTCTCCTTCTCTTTTTTATTTGCCAAAATCACACCTCACCCGGAAGCTGAGCAAATAAATTCATCCCCTAATCAAGAAAAAACAATCACTTTTTCCCTCGCTCGTGCATAAATATCTGGCTGATGAAGTGATAATTCTGCAATCCTTCTGGACGGTCCACTCCGGAAGCGAGCCTTCCGAACAATGAATAAAAAAAAGAAGAAGAGAGAGTTTTTTGTTTTAACAGACCTTCACAACCCATCATGTAACTTTGCGCTGGACACAGCTCCGGCAACAGTGAAGGTACCAAGCAAGCGCTACGGCAGTATTCACTCCGGTGAGAAGGCGCCATGCTTTCCGGGTCCAGCATATCATCACTGTTGACTCAGGCTTCCCGGGGCCGATTATTAATTGTTCTCCACTTTACCGGGGGGGGGGGGGGGGGTGGCATACCTTCTGGAGAGCAGGTGGGGTGTTGCTGAACTCTATAGGATGTTTTTTTTCCGAGTTCGTGTATGTATGCTCATTTCACTCTTTATCACTCCTCGTTTTTTTTAAAGCTCTCCTAATGTTTCAATTATGGACCTAAATTTGCTTTCACTTGCCATCGTTCCGAGCCTTTCGTAGCTCGAAGACGAGGGGTGAGCGGGCTGGATGAGTTTGCAAAACCACCATTTTTCTCATCAACTCGTCCACTCGTCCGGCTAATAAGCGGAAGGGATTTCTTTTCCCAAACCTATTGTTTTTTCCAGCTTGCCAGCAGTGATATAGACCCGTCAGGGTGTGTGTGTGTGTGTGTGTGTGTGTTTGTGTGGGGATGTTTCTTTCATCTTTAACGATGCGTTTCATTCTAGTTTCAACTTGATGGGGGATTTTTTGTTCTTGCTTTTTTAATCCTTGTTCACAGCGTTGTGTACCGGGTTGGAATGGGCCTCTTTTTTCATTCAGGTTTATTTTTATTTGCTTTTTTGTAGTAGTAATGCGAAAATAACCCACTACAGCCATCTGAAAACGTGTCCGTACTGTATACATAGCAACGTCAACACTTTGACGAGATCTACACAACGATCGCAGCCTCTGATTTTTCGCAAAATGGTACTAGCCGGGAAAGGCTCTCCTTGGTATGGTTTATCTTCGCTTCACGCTAGCGCTGTCGACGCCTCCACCCCGTTTCTCATAATCTATCTTTCTACTATATGCAGAAATATAAATAAAAATACTAGTACCAACTAACAGTTACTTGCAGGGATTCAATGGCAACCAATGGCATATAATCAAATGTGCATAGTGACCAAGCGAGCAAGTATCAATTTTTGGATCACCATTTTTCTCTCCCCAGATAGCACAACAGACATACTATTTCTATCTGAAACACACATGAATCTAGATAGCAAAACGAAAAAGCATGGATGGACACACCTCTCTGATCTCATGCTTTGGATTCGACCACCCATATCTATTAAGCCGTGTGTTCGCAATATGTCCTGTTGGAGCGGAGATCGCTCTGTTGTTTTATATAAGCATTCTATGACTACACAACACCTCCGTGATCATCCACATCACACGGTTGGTCTGGCCCATGGCCATCTTGACGTGTGATTTGTATGTATGTCTCGAATTGAAGATTATCTAAAGCCGGAACAGTTCTCCCTTTCAGACAAATCTTTTTTTGAAGGGATTAGCGCATACTGGAAAATATTGAGAATTGTCAAAATGTCGTGTGAATTAATGTATTGTTCTTATCATGGATAGAATTTTCATCACCAACTAATTTCTCAGACGTATGTTGGTTGCTGTTAGTTGTATTTTATTTTGCAGATTTATCCTAATCAATAATATATAATATTATAATATAATAAAATATTATATTACTCGAGGTTGAAGCAGAACTAGGTGACCAGTTCGCTAGTTGATGAAGCAGTTCTCGGAAAGCTCTTATACCAGGAAAACCGGCGACTTCGTCCACTACCTTCCTTCAGATCATGTGTAACACGGTCGTGATATGTCTAAGCACTCTCCCAACTCATGATATGCAGGGAGCCGTACGTGTTCTTGACCGGAGATTCAACAAACCTGTACGGAGGATGCTTGTGCCAAGCCGAGATGCTATAGCTGAAATTCTGGGCACAAAGTGTTACTCATTTTTCTGCAAAAGCGCTCGATGTACCTTTTTTTTAGGCAGTCACGCTTTGTTTCTTGAGGGTTACTGTTAACATTATTACTATCGTAGCAGAGCCTCGCGAGCCAGGCGTACTCCAATCATTAGGTAAATCTCAAGATATTCAGGCATTAACGATAAAAGACATTAAATAATAATTAAAAAGATAATAAACGATGGTAATTGACATTGTATTGGGCATTGGACGATAAAAGACACTGGATAATACCTGACACAAGCAATGCCACCTCTTGATATTGCCACTTCTCTCCATGCCGTGCCATGCTCCGCAAACACAATGCCTAGTTGCTCGATGACGGCTATACATTCTGGTGTAGTGTTGGGAATTTCGTTAAAAAAAAGGAACGGAACGGAACTAGTTCATTTTTCAAAAAGAACGGAACGTGAACCTGGGGTGCAAAAGTACCGACCCAAGAGCTTAAAAGCCAAACTGTCATCCGGGGGGGGGGGGGGGGGAGTACCTGTTACTTGTTACAGGATATGAAAAGGCGTTTCTTCAATCTGAAATCATGTCTGACACCAAATCTAGATTGGTTCAACCTATATCCAGTAAGCTGTACCAGCTGTGCTAATATAAAGCATGCGTTTATTATCTAGCATTTTTAAAACTTTTTAGATGCGACGACCATTTTCGGCCAAAGCCTTCCTGTACCACTAATAGGCTTGGCTATCAGTAACTTAAATGCCCATAGCAGGATAATCACCCCAGCGTATGGGGTCACGATGTTATTGAGTGGTACGAGTTGACGATTGTATCACGAGATTGACTAATTATTTGAATTTAACTTACTATTGAAAACAAATAGTTTTTTTTTCTTCACATAAATCGTTTACAACATCACGGCACTCAAACGGTTGTCGAATGGAACAGAATGCTTCGAATCGAATGGCTAAATATTGGAATCATGCCGAGTGCCAAGATCAAGTGGATATCGTGGCTGTGTGTCTTTTAGTCGATGCAGGAGCCCAGTGACTGGGACCTACTTCATGGACGGCACTGCAGTTAATCGACAGAATCATGCCAAAGACCTGGGCGTTCTGCTTGACTCTAGTTTGAACTTTAAACAGCATATCGATGACGTTGTAGCCAGAGGAAATCAATTACTTGGCGTGGTTATCCGGACAACTAATGAATTCCGCAACCCCATGTGCATCAAAGCTGTGTACAACTGCATCGTTCGTTCGGTTCTGGAATTTTCGTGCGTAGTCTGGAGCCCAACTACCGCTTCTTCAATTGCTCGACTTGAGGCGATTCAACGTAAGCTCACGAGATATGCCCTACGCCTACTTCCCTGGCAGGATCGCAATAATCTTCCTCCGTATGCTGCGCGGTGCCGTCTTCTAGGACTTGAACCTCTTTAGGTTAGAAGACGCAATGCATAGTGCTCTTTCATCGCTGGATTGCTAAATGGCTCTATCGACTCATCGCCTTTGTTGCATCGAGTCGATATCTATGCACCATCCCGAACACTTAGGTCTAGAGAAACTCTACGGCTCGCTCAACCCCGTTCCAGTGCTGGTCGGTCTGACCCTATGTTCCGCATGTCGGCTGTCTTCAACACTGTCTCGGATTGCTTCGACTTCGACATCTCAACTCAGTGCTTCAAGGAACGTCTCCGGCTTTTGCCGTGGCCGCAGTGAATTGCGATGCAAATCTTATTTTTGCTATGTATTTTTTTTTCAATTGAACTGTTACATCTTAATTAGGCCATACGGCCCGTTGAAGATTTAAATAAATAATAATAATAATAAAAAATAAATACATTTTATTTTTCGTTGTTCATACTCACATATGCCATATGAGTACAGATTTAAATTTTATAATAATTATTTGTCTAGTTAAGATAAGCTAAATTATAACAAAAAGTATAATAGATGTTACAAATTGCACCATAATACCAAATACAACACCATTTTTGGTTTCGCTTATCACGATTTTTATAAACGATACGCGACGAAGTGCGATGAATATTCCTGTGAGCATGGGAGAGTGCACAGGCAACACATACTGTGTGCGAGAAAGAGTGAACAGTTATCTTGCATGCAGCAAGCAACAGCCGGACAAAGCCGGTTTTTTTAAAGAACGGAACGCACGAACGATAGCACCTTGCTGACAATATTGAACCGGCAAAGACCGGAACGGAGTGAACGGAAAGAACGAATTGAACGGAACGGAATGAACGGAAAGAACGGAATGAACGGAAAGAACGAAATGAACGGAACGGAATGAACGGAAAGAACGGAAAGAACGGAATGAACGGAACGGAACGATTTTGTATAAAGGATCAGAACGGAACGGCCTACATAAAGAACGGAACATTTTTACTAGGTTCGGACCGGAACGGCCAACACTATTCTGGTGTCCTATGTGATGGCTCTGCAGATAGATACAATTCCCGCGAGTAACACCACAGTCTCCTACCGAACCATCCAGATCGTCGAGCAACGTTGAGCGCTGAATGCGCTGCAGTAACATACGGTACTCTTGGTTGTCTATTGCCCTGTGCCAAAAAGGTGGGCTATATACCGAGTCGGCAACTGCCGTCAGCTACTGACGTAGAACGTCTTCGACCCCTGGTTATTCGGAATTAGGTCCTCGGTGGGATCGTACACCAACCCTGGAGGCAGCCTCTTGCACCGCAACCCTTTGACGATCGATTGCCTACTTGGCGATGTTGAAAACGTTACCACTCAATATTTGAGCCTTCACGTGTGTAATATTTTCAATGATGTCCTGCAGTTCTCGTAGCGTTATGCATTGCACTCATTGTCCTCAATGTCCAATGAACGCAAATATAATTACGATGGCTGACTTGAAGAGGATTCTCCCACAGTAAGCTACGCCACTTTTTCGTCACAGGCTCCTGTCAATGATTCAGCAAAGGTGACCAAGTCGTTGAACAGAGTCGACCGCAGCGCAACTTTCAAAAACTGGGAGTCGAACTGATGCATGTTTCCTCACGTTCAGGTTCAAAACTGTCAGAATGAACGAGCTTGCAACACACGCGGATGATCTAGCCTGAGAGGGTAATCGGGATTATTGCTGTATTCTCAAACTTGAAGATACGTAGCAGCAAACTATCGTGACTTCAATTTGTATGATACAAGAGCAATAACCTTATTCAATTCCGTCCTGAAGAAATACCGGATATCGTGCTCCGTAGCCAGCAAGTCTATGCTGAACCCGATAATCTGTGACATCTTCTTCACGAGACGTGCTGAATAGAAGCCGAAGTTTCACTCTTATTATTATATTCAAAATATTTCACTCACCTCATGTTCAGGGTGAATTCCTGCAGACGCTTCCCTGCTGGAGATGAGTACAATCTTCCGCAATTGAACTATACTGGATGAAACCGCTTCCTCTGCTATGCTTTTGTCCCCCCAGAGACCCCAGCAATCGTGTAATGCTTCTCCTCTGTTGTTTGGCTTTGGCAACAGGTCTCCCTCACGAGGGACCATTTACACACACACACACACACGCACTGGGAATATGAAAACGGAAGGTAGATTATCACTTAATCATTGGCCGTCGGTAACCCGATAGGCGCGTGGTAGGTTGCTTATCCCACGGGATCTCCCGACAGGTTAAGCGGAGCGTACGCACGGAGCTAGATGCTACATGCAGATCTTGCTACAAAAACATACACACACAGCACCCGATAAATGCAGCGTAGAAACGGTGAATGTCCTTTAGCTATCATGTCCTGCTTTCTGCTCGTCCCCCCCCCCCTCCCCCCACACCGACCAGCATTCAATCAAGCTCACCAAACAGCGCCAGGCAAACGGCGTCGGTCGGACTAATCCGGACAGCCGGTAGGCCATCATGCACCCTGGCAAATGTCACGAACGTCGCTTGTTTGCGCTCAAACATTCTCGCCGCTTGTTTGCTGCATTTTCACACGAACACGCGTGTGTGCGGACATGGAGAGCATCCGGCAACAGGCAATTATTACCGGCCCCGGGTTCCTCCCTGGGTGCCGTGCTCTATGACGCGGTGACGCGCGATTCCAGCGATGGAAACGATTTCAATTTTCCCGCACCGCCTGAGATAACTTGGAGAGGTTTATAGGGAATGGAATGGTGCTGTTCAGAGGGTCACAGTTTTTTTTGTTTGTTTGGATGTTTTGAAACATTGATCATCGCCTTCTACGTGGGTGTAGTACATCGTATCAATCATTCTGAAATCGGAGTGAGTCTAGCGGTGCAAAAAGCTTTTTTTTTGTCAATCACTTTTACTGTCTTATAGGGATTTTCTTCAAACCGAAAACAGACCTTTATCCATGGAGTTGCCGTTAGCTAATCTCTCACTCTCGAGCAGTAATGCTACTGTGTCATCAATTTATGCTACCGTGTCTGCCCTTTCCGCTTCTTCGCTGAGGAAATTGAGTGAAAATAAAGTGCATAAATAAACTGCACACGAAATGATGTACTCGCACACGTCCGGCAAGTCCTTCCCTGTGGACCCGGGAGACTGTCCTTGCTAAGGGGGAAGGGGAAAAGAAATACCAATTTCTTCCAGTCCCTACAGAACCGATTCCGTCATCGCCATCAGCAACCGGCGTAGCAATTCCCCACGACATGCAAGATCGAAAGAATGTCAAGAAGAAAGGAAAAAAAAATACCGGACACACGCTTCTGGTGTCTTTGCCCGAAGATAACCTCCCCGGTGGAAGGTGGGACTGGCGGAAAGAATAATGAAAGGGAAATAAAAATGAACAGCCAAAATTGTAAATTGGGTTCGGCCTCCTTTCCTTTCGTCGCGAGCGCCCGCCTCAAAGTAGACGACCTTATCGACCGAGAAAAAAAAAAAAGCAAAACAGACATTGTAAATGGTTCACGACCCAGGCAAGGGATGGAAACCGAAAATGATCCATCTCGCAGCGGGCGGTGCCACATTCCTTTAGCATATTGTTACACTCCCCCCCCCCTCCCCCCGTACGTCCTCTTCACTTCGTCCGACCTTACCATTCACTCGCTACAACCAGCTTATGGCCATTATCCTTTATCATAAATAGTTAAATGTTTCACATTCACATACATGCGCGCTGTAAGAAAAGAAAAACATCGAAAAAAAACCGGCGAAACCTACCACACCAGGGGGCGGTGAAGGAAAACCTCGTGCCGGAAGGCGGGCGGAAGTGGTGGGCAAGTAGAGATACCCGCCCCGAAGAAAGCTGAACTGTTTGCAAGCGCTGCAGAGTAAATGAAAATCGAGGGGCAAAGGACCTTTTTCTTGTGCGCTGGTACCAAAAACGAGAAAGAAAAGAAAACACGAAAAGAGGAAACTAACTTTCCTCAAATGCAGGTCTCGTGGACCGAGAGGAAATGATTGGAACGCAGTCGGGGGAGGGGGCGGACAGGGAAGGGAAGGAATTTTGAGACGAAGAAAATATGAAATAAAATAGCGCCTCGGGAAGGACACCGATCGGATGAGCGCTCGGACCCTCGGCGTTGGCAAGAAAAATAAACGCAACTAAATCACACACACACAAACTGTGGCGATAGAAATAGACTCCCTCTTGGAGCGAGGAGCGGATGAGAAGGTGGAAGTAAAACATGGTAAAAGGACGATACAGCTACTGTGGCCTGATAACCACTGCCCGGAGAAGGCAGGCGGAGGCCCGGGCTACGAGGCAAATGATGAGAGTGAAATATTACTGTACGCTTTCTTTCCGGTGAAGCATCGAGCATATGTGGCTGTGTGTGTAGAAAGGGAGGGCGAAGGGCGACTCCGATACAGTCGATCGTGTTCTAGAGATTTTTTTTTCTGCATCAAGAAGAAGAAGTTACGATGGACGTTGTGTGTCTTTGGGTATTATGATTGCGATTGGGAATCCAATGCATTGCGCCCTGTGCACTGTGAACCGTGGGGGGCTTTGCCCTGTTCGGTTTTTTGTTGTCCTTGCCTATCCCGAATATTACACAGACATACACACACCCCCAAAACACAAATCACCCCAAGAAAGTGAGAATAACGAGCAGTGCAGCGCAAAAACTTCAGCACGGGCTCGTTAGGGGCGCTTCGCAATCGGGAGAGAGAGAGTTTCGAACAAATTCTATAGATTTTTTAAAGGACACTTGATCGGTTCTTCGTCCTCCGCTTGATGGTGGTGCACCGTGCGCCGAGCGCACGAACTCGTAATGAGGCACTTTTGTCACGTGAGTTGCATAATGCCGCGGGGCGCGGTTCGTGGCTTGGGGCTGCTACAAAACGCCAAAATGTATGCAATTTGCATTACCAGCAAGGAAACAGTGTGTGAAAGCAAAAGCGTTTTTTTTTTAAGGAAATGGTATTACTCGGAAGAGGTAAACTACGTCTAGCTGTGTGAAGCATTGAAGATGACATGTTGTTTTTTTAAATACTTTATAGTTTGTTGATACTTATTACAAGTTAAATTGGTGAAATAGAAATTCAAAAAATAGCCGACACAATTGCACTTGGCCAGGCTTGTTAAGAAGCTCCTACCGATATGCAATTTGATTTATATCCAGTTTATTTTCTTTTCTGTCCACATTTGAAGTTTACATGCAAACATCATTTAGTTTCAATCAAGTTTTAATCAAGAGGGTAAAAACTATACATCTTAAAAAGCAACACAATTTATGTAAGTCCTTGTTTATAAAACAATTTATGATATTTTTGAATTAGGAATCACAATCTATTGATTTTAGGGGGCGTCCATAAATTACGTAACGCTCAAAGGGGGGAGGGGGTTCCCTGTAGCGTTACGGTTTGTTACAAAGGGGAGAGGGGGGGTTCACATTCTGTTACGGAGCAGCCATACGATTTATATTGCCCTTCTGCCCAAAAGATTATACAAAACCGAATTTGTAAAAAATGTGAAATATATTTTGCATCACATGTTTTGCTAAACGAGCATTTGAGAATGCATGCTAGCCAAGGAGAAGGGAAAAAAACCTTGCTTCAGAACAAAAGAATGATGATAGGTTTAAAGAAGTAATACACATACATAATGGAGATGCCATATGGAATGAAGAAGATGCCAATGTAATCGAAACAGATAGTGTTCCCATCATAAACATTACTGAGCAATTGAAATTAATTTTAATTAAACATTAATTAAAACAACTCTGCATACTTTATAAAAGCAATCAAATATAAAAATATAAAAAAAATATAAACCCATATTAAGGGGGGGTAACCCATGCAAAACCAAATTAAGGGGGGGGGGTGTTCGATCATGCGTTACGTAATTTTGGAAGGGGGGGTCTCCTCCAACGTTACGTTTTGTTACGATAGGGGGGGAGTGGGTCGAAAAATCCCAATTTCAGCGTTACGTAATTTATGGACGGCCCCTTAGATTTTTTTAGTTTATCTCTGAGTCTCATTCGTGAATATGTTTTTATTCTACGGTCTTTCCCCGAAGTTTCACGACACTTGAGTTACGTGAATTCACACGCTTTTTTAATTTTGACAGTTAATATGTCAAATAAGTAAAAATTTCTCCAACAATTGCCAAATGCATTATAAATTGAAATATTGTTCAATGTTTGTAATCGCTAAAAAGAACACATACTTACTTACTTACTTATCCGGCACTACAACCGCTTTGCGGTCTTGGCCTGCCTCAGGAGTGTCCGAAACCGCTCACGGTCTCGCGCCTTCGTCTGCCAGTCTGTTATCCCGGCCTTAATGGCGGACGCCTCCACGCCATCTTGCCACCTCAATTTGGGCCTACCACGCCTCCTCTGTCCTTGTGGACGGCCTAAAAAGACTTTACGGGGTGGGTCGTCCGTTTCCATGCGTATAACATGGCCAGCCCACCGGAGCCTGGCGAGCTTGATACGCTGTACGAAAGTGAGGTCGCCGTACATCTCGTATAGCTCGTCATTATAGCGGCTCCTCCATTGTCCTTCCACACATACGGGGCCAATTATCCTTCTGAGCATCTTCCTCTCGAACGCGGGTAAGAGGGTTTCGTCAATTAAATTAAAAAAGAACATATAGAAACAATTAAATCTTCTGTACGATTAGTATCACATAACATAAATTTAATCAAAAATAACCATCTATCAACAATTTTTTGGCTGAAAAAACGCGATATTCGAATCACGCGAAAATCCGAAGTACGCGAATGTCTCTGGAATGCATTATTTGTGTAACTCGGGAAAAGACTGTATGTATGAAACGGCATAAAACGACGAAAGCTACATACTTTCAGGCGTTTCTTCTTCTTCTTCTTTTTGATACAACATCCGATGTCGATCAAGGCCTATCTCTGTACCCCATGACGGGCATGTTGTCGTGCTAGTTGACGACTGTACCACCAGACCGGAAGACTTTCAGGCGTTTAGCTATGCTAAACTAGCTAACCCTCATCACCTACTCCAGATACCCCTGAAGCTTAATATTAGCTCATACCGTTCACCTTTTAGCCATAGGCAATTTCTAGGCCTGCTATTTATTTACACTCAGCGTGGATCACATGGCCCCGTATAAGCAATGTCTTGCGTATTTAAAAATCTATTCGTTCATTTTAATTTTAATACTGGTGCTAATACTTTTTGAGAACGTTTGAGATTAGTTAAAAGAGGATTTGTTTTTGTTTGTTGAGTGCTATTTAATATTTTAATTTAAAATTTGTAATATTACAGTTAAATCGTGTCAGCCATGCTGGCAAAAAATGTACCTTTTTATAATTAATTAATAATAAGCACATTAATAAGCATTAAAGTATGACAAAGAAATTTTGCTTGCAATATAGCATCACTAACGAGAATATTTCTTCTTGCTAAACGCATTGCATACCTTTCAGGCGCAACCACATCGTTCCACCGGGTGTACATCGCCACTCGAAAAGCAACATTAACAATTGCACTGAGCTTTTTCGCAAAACACACTTTAACGCTTCAAAAGCGTTGTTTTGAAGAAGAAAAAAAAGGCAGAAGAATGGAATGTTACCCTTCGTTACCTTGCACTAGTCGTCACAATGGTGACACACACACACACACACACACACACCTACATCGTAGCACGGTTTTCGCAACGGTTCATGTTGAGATTATTTCTTTAGCTGCTGCTGTTCCATCAATTCTGCTCTCTTGCTCTAGCTCTCTTTGTCCCACACACACATACACAACAGGAGAAGAAGGGGCAGAAATCTATAGCGAGTGGGGGAGGCGGGTTCCGCATCGATTCCGGTGCGATGTTTTTATTACAGATTTTGCCGATCTTAATGATCCTGATTATGTGTGTTTTACTGCTACCTTCGCCGAGCTGCGCCGCGTTGGAACGCACCCCAGGGCGGACGTGGCGTCGTACTTTGAAGGGTAGAGCGAGACCGACCCGCTACTACCGCGTGCACGTTTGGGCAAGATGCCAAAACATGAAGCGCGGCACATGCCGTAACGCGACAGACGCGTGGAGTGGTGCCCCAAGCATCATCCCGCTATCGGTACGGGCTCCCGTGCTCCCCTGCAATGCGCTAAGGAAGTTCTTTTCCTTCCACATCGCTCAGTGTCCTAAGGATTGGGAATTAGAGAGGGGGAGTGACACAAAAAAAAACACACACACAACACGGGAATGAGAGCAGACGCGGTACAGCAACCCTCGGCACGGCATTCCTGGCGGCATTCCATTCCGTAGCAAAGGCTACAGAGTGCACGCTTATCTCGAACGCCGGGGGAATGTGACTCCCCATCCACCATCATCAGCGGTTCGTCGTCTCCGAAACGGTGGGTGGAAAAATTTCAGCAAAGAAAAATGTTTGAACATTAAATATTTGCCTGTCGAGCTCGGGTGTATGTATTTTTCGGTTGACGGGCGGGTGTGTATACACGCGCTCGGAGAGGTTCATCAACGCGCTCGGGCGAAGCGAAGTGTGTGTTTGTTGCGCGGTTGCCCAAGCCGCTGCGATACGGCTCCTCGTGCCAGCGAAGAAAGGTCGAGGCTCGAGCGGAAGGACGACACGAGAAGTTTGGTGTACTTTTTCTCTTCGTTATTATGATTGTATCTGGAGCATCCTATTGCTTCTCAAATAATAATAATAACACTCACAAAAAAAAAAAAACACATCCAAGACCTGTTCCACCACAGCCATTGTGCGCGTCTTCGTCAAAACGTCTTTAAAAACCATCGTTATACCTTTCGGTGACCTTCTCTGCCAGCACGGCTGTGCACAGTTTAGCTGGCAAGTTGTTAAAGTGCGATGCCGTTTTGTTTTACGGACGATCGGGCAGAAACTCGATCCGGTGGCAGAAGCAGTAGCAGCAGGTGAAGCGTTTGGCACCGTCTGCGCGGTAGATGAAGTCATCCAATATCCTAAAGTGTCTGCTGCCTGGCCCGAGATTGGCTGCTGCTGCCCGGTGCTCGGTTGGCCACGACGGTATTTACTTACCTGTTCATCTTCGAACCAATTGATCGATGATGTCTCCTCTCGTGCGGGAACCCCTTCGACAGGGGCAGCGGTGGTGATAGCTCGTGCACGGAGAGATATTTTGAAGAAGCTGCAACACACACACACACATACACTCACTTCATACATCAATTCGGAGGACATCGCCAAGGTGCATCGCCGTGTGAAATTGTGCGGTGGAGCAGTTTTCGATTTTGTTCCCCGCTTCGAGCGCTGGGAGGATGTCCTTTGCAGTGTGCAGCGTTTGCCGCAACCGCGCGCTGTCACAAACTGCGGCAAAATTGCATCTGCGAAACACCTGCGACGGCAGCAGGACAGGCGGGATGGCGGGATAACGAGATTTGAGCGCCCGATAGACGCAGATTGGGAGACGCCTTTTTGTACCTCCGGAACGTATCAAACAATCGCTCCCTCTCTCGTGCGATGGTACATCAGGCGAATGTACTGCAAATGCTGCTCCCCCAACGCCAAAGTGTTTAACCCATCCTGCAGCCCGGAGAAGACACCATTAGCAGCCCCCATCCTCACGATTGCAGCAACGGCACAACAGCTTGCAAAAGCTTTCCGCACAAAAATAAATCATTACCTCTGTTATTGGATTTTTACAGCGCTCTGCTCCCTCCACCAGAAGTTGTAATTCATTCCATCGCCTTCTTGATTCCGGCTGCAAACTCCGCACAAAGGTCATTCCGCGCGCCCCCCGTGCCCGAGCAGCCATCAAAAGCCTTCCCCTTGGGCGTGACAACTTCAAAGGCTCCAAAGTTCCGGGCACGATGGCAATCCCCGCGCGCAGCACAAGCCCGACCACCGTGTGAATGTAATTAAGCAGCGGCCTTGTTTAACACCGCCCATCCGTCAGCTTAAAGCCGTCGCATTCCAGCTGCGACTAATGGTTTGCCTGGATAGCCCGCCGTCGCACGCGCGCGAGCGCCCCGATAAGAGGAAGATGATAATTCTGTGGAATAATTTACAACACTCTTCGTCAGGAAACAAACAGCGCTGCAGAAACGGCTGGGGAACGGGTTGAGTGGAGGTTTACTTCCTCGCTAGCTGTTTCCTGGGCTGAGAGCTCAAAACTAGGGATTCGGTTTGTTTGTTTAGTGAAAAATAAAATGTTTGGACAATAATGTTACGTACTAATACTGGCACAATGAAGTAACAATTAATTTACATGATGTGACATTGAGGAGCTGAAGTCACAATCATATCAAAGAAGAGTGCAGTTCATTTAAGTTAAGTATCAATCGCAGAAAGTATCACAGTGTTTTTGAAGGCTCTAGTCAGCTCTAGTCCATATGGGTACGTGCAGTGAGTCCAAAAAAAGTATTCGTCTAGCCGAATATTTGACCGAAAAAGGCGAATTATGGTCGCAATGGACATAGGTCGGTAAAAAAAATGATGAGTTGGGCATAAAACAAAGTTCTGTTTATGCTCCCACCTGGCTATAATTTCTAAGAACTGAAGCTAAAAGTACTTAAAACATGCCTAATATATTTCCCAGTCACTTTTCTTATCAAACCGAAATACAGGATTTTCCTGGGGTTCTAATAGATGTGGGAGACTTCCTTGACTCTTTCGTATTGGAAATGAACTTTATATGGTGGAATATGGACTCTTGGTACCCTTTTTGGACAGGTTCCTTGGAAATTCCTGTTGGATTTGTTCAGCACGCGTGCTATAGAGACCAATTCCCATAACATTAAGGCCTCGCTACATGAATCGAAAGGTCAAAAAGTTTTCGGTCAAAAGGGGGGACCAGGCGAAAACTTTACGTCAAAAAGATTTCAGCTCCGAGAGCTGAAATCTCATCCGAAATCTTTTTGACAGGAGCTCGTAAACTCAAAATGACCGTATTGTAGATGTGAAAAGCAAAAATAAGATCATTATCACAACTAAACAATTGTGTTGTCGCGCGTATAACCCGGCAGTCAACCACTCTTTACACATTTAATGAGTATCTATATTCATTTGGCGAAAGTAGTTCACAAGTTTTCGCTTGCTTCATATGACAGTGGTTTTATGTGCACGGTGGTACGCAAAACGAGGCTACACGACCCGTAAACTTTTTGACGTAAAGATTTCAGAATTTTTTAGTTTTTGCCTCGAGTTTTCGGGTCGTGTAGTGAGGTCTTTAAGCTCATTTCACGCAAGAAATGTTAGTAGAGCCTAATTTGAAATGAATTCCTGAATTATTTGATGCTCCTAAGTATATTTGGCCACGTTATGCGTATTATTCAAACAAAACATTTTCGTAACAACTCACTCGTTCAGGCCATTACATGACCAGCAACAATGAAATGCAGCATGACCCATCAACCAAATATGACCCATCTCTTTCGGCCATCATAAAACGCACTGATTCTTGTGATTTTTCGGAAATTAAACGCTCCTTTCGTTAGATTAACGGTGAAGGATGACTGCTTAGTTGACAGCATACATGATACAGGTAGTTTCTAGGTTCCATATATATTTAGGCATCTCAGTAACAGGCCTAAGTTGCTCCCCAGAGGTACACCAGTGATGCTCTCAAAAGTCTCAGAATGTGTGTCTCCAATTTGTACGGAATTACCGTTATTAGGTATGTACTAAACAACTGAACCAGTGTAGTCGACACACCGAACCCCTGGAGTTAAGCCTGTAATGTGAGTGCCATGTACTGAGCGGGGTATACTGCGTCGACATGAATCCCTCAAGATGAAGCTTCAAGCCACTCGCATACAATCTGTAGTAGGTTGGTGGTAACAGATCTTCGAGGAAAAAATCCATCCTGGCTCTTCCTTCTGATCACACGGCAGCAGTCCAGGAGCTTTCAAAGAATTACGATCTTGTATTGTGGGACGCTGTGGCTCAACAACACCAATAGATATCCGAGAAGTAGGTTACTCAACAGTAGTGGAGCCGTAGTGATGGGAGATATTTAGTTTGAGTGAAAACGACTCATCAGAAGCCACTCTGGGAGAGTGAGGAAGATGTTCTTGATCTGGTGAAGTGAGATAGAAAAAAAAAAAGGATGGAGTTACCCAGGAACCTTCAAGCAGGGGACTGAGTTCGTCTGTGCTTCTCACGGGCAGCTTCCGATAGAAGTTACGTATAAACGAAGGAATAAAACCCAACACACACACACACACACACACACACACACACACACACACACCTAAAGAGTGGACCGCATAACGAATGAGTTTGTAGATAGTCTGATGGGAAATTTATTTTCTCTTCATTACACACATCCACACCCTACCACACCACTGTTGGTGCTACATGCGAAGACCAATGTCCTTCTCGACACAAAAAACAAACGACCCAACAAAAAAACCTCCCCAAAAAGGTGTCTCCAGAAGTTGTCCAGCGAGAAAAGCCGTTCCAGCAACCGCAAAGATCACTCCGGCACATCCGGACCGTGAATTTGCGTGTACTCCAGCAGCTCCGGCAGCTCGACACAATGTTTCTGGCGAAGGCGCATCCGTCCTCATGGCTCGTGGCAAAAAACGGTGCAATAATCAGAGCATTTCGGGCGCATCACACCTCTGTGCGCCGGGGTCCTGTGGGCGGATGAAGGTGACGATGGGAAGGAAAAACTATCAGCAGTTTCATACTCCGGGGCGCTTCCGGGCGCTTTTTAGGGGGGCGAGAGAGCATACCCGGGCGAAGAAATTTATCGTCGTTTGCTCCGGCCCCCGGAAGGACCCCGGGGCGTGTCATTTATGTCACACCATGGCGTACACACACATACACATACGGGGGGTTTGAGCTGGGTGGAGCACGAGCGAGGAGTTTGGTGATAAACGAATTGGTTTCGGTGGCCTTCCCATGTACCAGGTAGCGTCGTCCGTAATCCATCCATCCCGGGGTCGTAGCGTGCCGTGGTGAAACGCTTTCGATTGCCAGCGCCGGACCGTTCCCACTTTGCAGTGCAGTTTTTATTTTTTCCTTTTCTATTTCTTCCTTTCCCTCGTGCCCAACCGGGCAAACAGGACACCGGGCTAAGCGCTCGTTGCTTCCGCCCCGCAATAGGCGGACACGGCGTCGTCCAAGGGATTACCAACTTGCTCTTCGCTCGATCGACGATGACCGTTTCCCCGGGTCGGTATCAGTGCTCTCGGACAAAACAACCGGATTAGCTGCCACGCTTGCCCTTGCAATGGGTAACCATCGTCACACCGTCGCCCTCATCATCAGCATCATCATCCTCATCGATACCGATCGACGCTTTGAACTTCATCTGTACTCGCAGCGGCAGCAGCAGCACCAGCAGCGAAAGGTAAATTCGAGATTTGCCGGACTTTCGTCGGTACGGGTGGAATACTTTTCGATTAAAAAGTTTTCGCCACCTTTGCCCGCCCCGGACCAGCAAGGACGTGCTCTCTCGGCTCGAGGCCGCACTTGCAACAACCGTGCGAGGGATCATGGGACGGATTAATCTTGCTGCTGTTTGCCCACCTCGTCGTCAGTCGCTTCCTCGACCGAGCGCCCACCACCAGTGCACCAATGATTAAAGAATGCGATAAATTAGAAAACAACCTTTTCTTTCTACCATTTTCTGTATGTGTGTCTGTCCATCTCCTCTTCCGGGAACGGTGGCACAAAGTGGCGACAGGCGCAACCGGAAGCGCGCGAATGAACTGCCAATGGTTACTATACCGCTTTCGGCAAACTCATCATGACACTTCGCTACCGTTACGGTGTTGCTGTTTGGCTGCTGGATTAAGCATGGAATGGGGAAAATTGGGAAATACTTGCTCTTTCTCTCTTTTTGGGGGGAGGGGGGCACGATAGCACCAGGACTTCGAACACTTCGGAGCTGTTCGGGCAGCAGCGCTGGATCGTTGTCAAATTATTTTCCATCGGATTTATCAAATCGCTTGACAGCGCGTTTTGTGGGACGATTTCTTTTTCTGCATCTTCTAATTCTTTAATGCGTGTTTGATATAGCGTGACAGGTGGTGATCGGACATTGGGATTCGGAAAAGAAAGAAAGAAGAAAGCAATAAAACAGTCATCGCAAGCAAGATGAGGTTTCTTTCCTTTTTCATACGATTCTAAGATGTCTGCAACGGCATGTCGACTGCATCTGCTTCCAATCGGCCTGACCATTGGGATGGGAGGAGGGGTGCACTTGGAAGAAACTCGTATGGTCGTCTGCCAAATTTCGATTTCTTGAAAATATTTTCTTGAAAGGAACAAGAAACAAAGCACTGGCACTGACTTTCATTCCAAACTGACCAGACCTCATGCACAAAGGAGAACTTCACAGAGTGAACCAGTAGACTTTAAATAGAGTGATTTTGCGCTGACGATTGTATAGTTCTAGGCGTTTTATTGAAAGTCTGAGTCACATTGAAAGAACATTTTAAAAATTTTATAGAAATTATCGAATCATATATAGGACAAAAAGATATTGAATCCATAGTTATAAAAGTTTTTGGAAAATGTTTGATTTTTTTTTATAAAAAATCTGCTTAAAATTAATAAAATGAATAGGCTTTGTGTTGCTAATAAAGGCCATTTTTTACATGTATTTGCTAGTGTCAATATTGTTATTAATTAAAATCATTTTTCCATGCTTCATTTTCATTTATGATGGCAAACTGAAACAACAAAATTCTAGTTGTGCCTAGCCTAACGTAATGTGAATAATGTTGTATTGCGCATTGCATAACCTTCGGCGTAGTTTCGACAAGTTCATCTATCTAACGCCCAAAGTTATGCATCATGGGAATGGAAAATTCCTTATAAAATTAAAAAATGCCTAAATAAGTCTTGTCAAACAAACTTGCAGCATAGTTTCAACACTTTGAGTGCCAGACCATTTTTGTTTACGTTTCCCTGGGTGCCAAGCACTTTATGTTTATTTTTAGTATTTTTGTCTTGCGCATCAATACCTGGAATATGACAGTTTTATGTTGTATATCGTTTTTATTTCAATAAGATGAAATTAAAATTCACAAAATAGGTTGACATTTAGTGGATATTTTTCGAAATATTTGCTAATATTTGTTATGCTAATAAATAAGATAACAGGAATAGATATGGCTACAAAATATTCAACATAGGATTTTTTTGAATGAAAATACGCCTTATCTGTTAGAAGATATTAAGATTTAATGTCAGTAGTCTCTGGCTATCATATATGATAGTCATGCTACTCAAAGTGTTAAGCTGAGCTATTGACACTTGATGTACTATTTAAATAATACACGGGGCGGACCCGTGGTACAGTCGTCAACTCGTACGACTCAATAACATACCCGTCATGGTGTCAAGCCTCGAATGGACCGTTCCCCCGTAGCAAGGATTGACTATCCGTGGCTGCGTGGTAATGAATTATGTCTCAAAAGCCTGTATAGGCCGGCATGTCCGCGTATAGAACGTTATGCCAAATAAGAAGAAGAAGAAGAAGTATTATAAAAATGGTAAATTCCTTAAAACTTTTATTCGGCCCTCTCCTTCACTATCATATTAAAACAGAGATGTCCAACTTATGGCGGGTCAAAATGATACTGAGAATAGTTGAACGGGCCGCAGCCTAGTTTTTACATTATATTCATATTATATACATTAATTTATTTATTTTATGTTTAATGCCAAATGTGGCCCGCGAGGTCTTTTGGTTTGGCCCAAAATCGCTTGAGCCAAAAATTATTTGTTGAAGTACTTATGTTTCTATAGTACATGTCAGTCAATTCCTGAAATATGAAGAGATTTTCAACTTCCCAGGTTTCTTTATGAATTGTTAGATTATGCATCATCATAAAACCCATATTTGACGAACAATTCTTAAAAGCAACAACTCACGTTTTAGCTTTAACTTCATACAAAATCGTGAATGTCTAGCAGGAGCTTATGACTCTGGGCTTATGACTCTGGGCTTATGACTCTGGGCTTATGACTCTGGGCTTATGACTTTGATTTTGGTCGCCATAATGAATGAAGATTTCTGGGGAGTTTGGCAGGAAGAGAATAACGGGTACTAATGACTTGTATGACACCCTGCACTCTTCTGTAAACTGTAGATCTGAACTGGACTGAACAACCTGTTGTAATTTATGGACTTTAGACAGCATTAAATGTAAGAATTCGCTACTTTAATTCCAGCTCAAAAATATTAACAATCAAAATGACACCAATATAAACTTCTCTTTGCAAAATTTACTGCTCTGTATTGAAACTAATACGTTAGTCATGGCCAGTTTTAGCACATTACTTTTGTGAACTGAATCTTATTAGTTGCCATAAAACCATGAAATTTTGAAAATATCAGTGGCCTAAGACCAATTCAAAATAATCTGCTACAGCTATTTTTTCACCTTTTTTGCGTCAAAGATAAAATGAATTAATTCATGAATATAATATCATGTAAAAACTACACTGCGGCCCGTGCTACTATTTTCAGTGTCATTTTGACCCGCGGAGTCAAATGAGTTTGACATCGCTGTATTAGAATCTTTCATCCATCCTGCCAGCAGAAGCTCTAAGTAATCCTCGTTTCTGTTGCAGATTGCTTGCTTCTGACAAGGACAATTTTTGTGTGTGGTTTCTGTTTGAAATGATACACTATTTTCGCCTTACAATTTGGCAGGGAGGGCAAGATGGAATAATTCCGTACGTCAGCTTCCGATATGGGACGACACTAACCACACACGAAAAAAAAAAACTTCAAGAAACCAACGTACTGATTTTGCACATCCACCGCACTAGAAAACTATCAATTTTGGGACTGCTCGCAGGGCCGCTGCAGCTGCAGCCGAAAGTATGTCCGCTTGCCGCTTTTATTTAATTACAAAAACCGAACCGAAGGCAGCCCCAAGCCTGTGTTCCGGAGGATTATTAATTGTTTTTATCGCTCATCGGGCCACCAGTCCGGCGGTCGTTTGGCCAATCATTTTCTTTTTGTTTTATTTTCTTCCCTTCCAAGTACAATTCCCATTCCATGCGAGATCGATAATATATAGGTCTTTTTTTTTGGGCATTCATGCGCCCACCCCCTCCCTTCCTTGTGGTTGCAAAATTCATAATGCTGGCCCCACCGGCCGGGAGATGTAGCAGTGGCAGCAGTCGAACGGATTCGCTTCAATCCGAGCGGTCCGGTTTGCTCGCAAGAAGCTGCAATCATGCACGGTGGGGGTGGCGGGCAGCAGAAGGATAAAAAGCGAGTGAGAGCGGGTAGGGTGAGTGCACGTGCAGAATGCTACATGCATATTATATACGTATCAAATATCGAAGGATTCGCAGCTTCGCCAGTACTTACCCGGGGCTTAGAGGATTTCAATTTTCCAACCAAAAAGGAAAAAGGAGTACGATTCATCGCGCCCGGGTGCCTGGATGAGTGGGTGGGGGAGGGAGGGAGGGGTGACAGGGTAGGGTTTTGGAGCGAACGGTTGGGATTTCTTCTCCCCCTGCTGCACCCGGCGTAGCGTGCGGGGACGATGGGCGGGCAAGAGTGTGTTTCGAGAAGGAAATTTAATATTCTCCATGTTACGCCACGGCAGCTACGCCCGGGGCTTCTCGCCTGAGATAGCGATATTATTTCTAGCATTTGGCACGATATTCCCCTTCCAGCCAGCATTTGCCTTACCTTCCCGCGCGCCGTCGTTGCAGCTTTAAGTCTGCCCTGTACGTTGTAGCTAGATATCAAAGCGATTTCGTTGCTTTGGTTCCGTCTGTGGCTGCAGCTGCACAGAGCCAGCGCCTCGTAGCATCTTAATCGTGGCGAGACGCACACGGAGGACGAAGTGAGTGAGTTTCAACCAACCAAAAGAGGAAGAAAAAAGGGCCAGGAGTACTTCTCCACAGTGCAAATGGTGCGGCCGGAACGCGGAGGCAAAATGATCGATTTGCCAGGGTATTTATGTTCACTGCCGGAGTGCATGGCTTGTGAATATGCACCTACAACACAGAGACTTCCGTGAGGCTGTACAAAAAAATCGAAATGATTCAAAACCATCCTATAACCACACGTTTCCGGCCGGCCTTGAGACCCGTTGCTCTTACTTATATCCGCCGGCACATATATGAGATGAATCGTTCCCGAGCGGTTTTTAGAACTTTTTGGCTTGCGAGAGGGTTGTTTTTGCGCTCTGCTGACTAAGAGTGCAGTGCAGCGCGATTAAGGCGGCTGCCAGCAGGCTAGGTGACACACTGGCATCGCCCCAGGACAATTAATGATGAACGATGAGCTAAGCACGGTAAATTATGCTATCTCCGCTCTAGGCCGGAGTGCTTAAGATGCTAATTTTGCTCATCAATTTGCATAGCTTAAGGCGTTTTGTTGCCTGTTCATAAAGATGATTGCCAAGACTTTAAAACATTTGATCAGGTTAGACTATCGTAGTCAAACACGTGCCTAAATTTGTCCAAAATATTCGCATGTAAAAATTCTTTTAAGGGCCGTTTTTGTTTCTTTTAAGCCTTAGGGTCGCCTTATTGGATTGTACCATTTATCTTCTAAAAAGATTTGTTTATTTGTATTTGTTAAGTGATTGACCATCATTGGCCTTAACTATCTTAGTTGTATAGGGTAGCATTAAATAACATACAAGGTTTCCCACGATTTATTGGTCAGTTCCCACGATTTTTTTATCGTATCCCATAGATTTTTCGTTCGTTCCCATAATTTATTGGTATTTTCTGATTGGATATCAATCCAATTGGACCAACCAATTCAGAGAAACTGCCAAAAAATCGTAAGATCGCACCAAAAACAAAAAAAAAGGAGAACCCACCAAAAATTGATTATGGGAACCAACCAATAAATCGTGGGAAACCCTGTAAAGTATCATGGTTCATTGTAACATCAGCACAACATATATAACAAAGAGTATACAAGATATACAGGTTAACATAGGGAATTCCAGTCAAAAGAGTCATAGTGTGCATTAAATCTGATAGCCATCGCAGTCAAAGGTTCATTATCGCTATATGATCGTCTAGTTTGGTCAACTCTTAGTAGCCTATAGTTTCTTAAAATAACAGCAGGTACGTGGAAATTAACTCTAGCTAAAAGGTCCGGTGAATCTATCTCTCGTAGGATGATTTTTTTCATAAACATGATTTGCGCCGTTTCGCAACGAGTAGCGAGAGACTCGATTCCAAAAATCAAACACCGGGTGTGATAACTAGTTCTCGCAGCCACGTTACGCCAGAGTGTGAACCGTAAGACCAAACGGGAGATTTTTTTCTGCACTCACTCAATCCTATTCGACCATAACGACGACGATGGGCATCAAACTACTGAGGAGTATTCTAAGATGGATCTGGACTGGTGATTTGTAGAGTGTGACAAGACAATGTGCGTATAAATCCTAGCATTTTGTTCGCTCGATCAATAATTTCGTTAAGGTGCACATGTAAGTCAAGTTTACGGTCAAGAGTAACACCTAAATCTTTTACTGCACTGTGTCGTTGTAATAGTGTACCGGAGATGCAGTAGTTCAACGCTATTGGACAATTAGAATGGTGAAACGACTAGGACGAACACTTATGAACAGAAATTTGATGGTCGTTGTTCAGGCACCAGTTGGAATAAGAGTTCTACGATCGTCCGTATACAATGTACATGTACATGTCCGTGTTTCAACTTTGACGGGATATTGACGATTGGTGAGTGTTGCGTACGACCTCGTTGTGAAGTAAACGCATATATGCGGATGTAGCGAAGTAAAACACTTCAAGTTAAAACAAAGGTCAAGTAAAGCAATAGCGCGCGCTTCAGAAACGCAACAAACATAAACAGGTAGTCAACCGTTCTCACGATTCAAACGAGAAAGTTACCTTACGCAATTCATAAACCATAGGTACATGTCGCATTAAGTATAAATAAAACTTGTTATCAAAATAGTCATAGTTGCAGTTAGCTGACCTATATGCGGTCAGCAACTAAATAGCATATAAGAGATGAGAACCTAAATAAAGTAAGCGCATTCGAACACAAACCTCAGAATCGCTCGTTGCTTAACAGTCGAAGGCACTCTCCGGTCGACGAAGGAAAATATACCCGACTCGGTGTAAAGCACCGGCGTTGAGCGCAGCGACGGAGCAACACATCCGCCAGCAGCATTAGTGAGGTAAGATTAGAACCACTCCACTAAAGCGGTAGAAAATCCAAGACGAGCTAGCTTCGCCATCAGCAAGCTGTGATTTTCCCGATCAAAGGCGGCCTTAAGGTCAGTATAGATTACATCCCTCTGGGCTCCCGAAACGAATGCAGCATGGCGGTGAGATACAAACTTCACCAAATTGGTGGTTACAATGCGGCGAGGGAAGAACCCGTGTTGGTGTGTTGATATCAGCCAGCGGCAACAGTTCAAGAGCGAGTTCTGGACGACAACTTCACGCTGATTGAGCCAGAGGTCCAGCCAAAACTGCATTTGGCAAGAACTGCGGTTGCAAAACCATCAGGTCCAGGGTTGTAGGATGGTTTGACCTGCTTGAGCGCCTTTAGCACAGAATCTCTGGAGATGTTTATGTCATGTTAAATTACGACTCGACGCATTTAGACTATTTATACGTAGTTCGGGGGTCGGGGGTTACTACTAACGAACTTCTTCAGCTTCTTTTATTATATTTTAATTTAATATTTGAAAAGGAAAAAAAATCCTTATCAGCTGAGGGTGGTTTTTTTTTTCTTTATTTTTATAGAGATTTTAAGCAAATTGGCCTCATTCGCCTCTTTTAATCGGTTGATTAATTCTATACTTAAAGTCTAACAATCTTCTTTACAAGCCATTTGTGGCTTGCAAAATACCTTATACCCGGTAGCCTCGGTTTACTTAAAACTATCTATTGATTTTATTGTCTGTCACAAATATGGTTTTGGTTAGAGTTGTTTAGAAAGATTAGTGATACGGAGGAATTTTAAAAGTTTACGCTGGCAATCGCTGTCTGGTGAGAGGATGGTGTTGAAGCTGTGGTGGTATTGTGGTCTTAATGGTTCTCAGGAAAGAGCGGCCGCTGCTAACCCAATAACCATTCCAGCTATTGGCGATCATGATTTTGCTAAGGCGGATAAAGTCACGGCGTGGAAGAGTGTTATGGCAGCAGGCCGGGGTATTACGTCCTGCGTTGGCTAGTCGGTCTGCTATTTCGTTTCCCTGGATACCTGTGTGTCCAGGAATCCAGCAGAATGTTACTTGGAGTGGATTTGGTATACTGCAGAGTTGTTGGATGTTCGGGTCGCGGGTGGTTCCAGATTCAAGTGCTTGAAAAACACTTGCACTGTCGGTGAAGATCACGTCAAGTTTTTCTCTGTGTAGACCTTCATCAGCAGCAATAACCAGGGCTATTGCTTCTACGGTGAAGATTGAGGTATGGTCTGGTATTCGGATAGCGCTATTGCCGCTACTGGAGTAGATTCCACAGCCAGAGGAACCGTTTTGTACTGATCCGTCTGTGAAAATGAGATGGTGGTTATGGTATTTTGGCTGAACGAGTTCGGCTAAATGACGGTTAGCAATGATACTATTGCAACCAGCCCGAAGCTGATTTTTGATGGTCCAGTCTATTTGTGGCGGGCGGCAGTACCAAGTGCGACTACCGATTTGGATGAGTTTGGTGTCTGAGGGGAGTGTTTGTCCTGTTAGTGCGGTGAATTCGGCGTTTGCCCTTTGAATAAGGGCATCGGCCTTGATGTTTCATTCGTCAGCATTCGTCGTTCATTCGTCCAGCAGCTGTCACTATCTTGTCGGTGATGATGTGGTCCAATGTTTGGACCAGCTATTGATGATTTGAAGTAGTGTTTGCGGTAGGCGCGATGTTGACCGGTTCCAAGCATTCTGAAAAGATTAATACGGTTCTTCGCTTCTCTTTTGACCCGTTTAGTGTGTGCTTTAAATGTTAAGTGGCGATCAAAAGTTACTCCTAGGATATCGGCTGTGCGTGTGTTTGGTATTACTGAGTTATTGTATGTTATGGGTTTTAGTGTATAATATTGGCTATTGCAGATGTGAAGTATTTTGGATTTGGAATGTGAAATTGTGTAACCTGTCCAACGTGACCATTTCGGAACTATATTCACCCCTTCCTGTAAAGATTTGCGTGATTCGGTTCTATTGTTGGATGCTGAGACAAGAACTATATCATCAGCATACATGAAACATTTAATGTTAATGGGCATGGGGTGGAACAGGGATTCTACACTAATCAGGAAAAGAGTGGGAGAGAGAATGGCACCCTGGGGAACACCATTCTCTTGGACGTGCAGGTCAGAGGATTGAGTTCCGATTAAAACTTTGAATGTGCGATTTGAAAGGAAGCTTTGAAGGTACGCTGTAATGCGACCTCCAAAACCCACAAATTTAGCTGTTCAGAATTGTATGTCGCCAGGTTCTGCCAAAAGCTTTTGATAAATCTAATATTGTGCAGTCAATGTGATGGCCTTTGGGGTAGTGTGTTTCTAAAAGTTCATTAAGTTCGGCAGAATATGTCTCAGTACCTTTCCCACCTCTAAAGGCGTGTTGATTGGTACTAAGGAGGTTCCGGTCTTCTAATTCTTGCGTCAGTCTTCTATTTACCATTCTCTCCATGATTTTGCCAATGCAATTCAGGAGAGATATGGGGCGGTAGCTATCTATTGCATGTGGTGATTTGTTAGGTTTTGGAATGGGAATTGTGAAACAGGTTTTCCAGTTATCCGGTATGATCCCGAAAGACCAAATATTATTGTAAATCTGAAGGAGGACTGTTTTTGGGCCAGTAGGAAGATTTTGAAGCATTGGATAACCAATGTTGTCCGGGCCTGAAGACATGCCACGGCATTTATTAAGAGCCCAATCAAGTTCATTAAACGGAAAAAAGACTATTGTAATTTTGCTCGGAAGCGTCAATGGGTGGAAGGGGTCTGGACTCAGAGATGAATTTATGGGTTAGAAAATGAGTGGTAATGGTGTTTTCTGTGTTTAGAATGATTGGAGTTGATTTGTGGTTTTTACCGGATAAAATTGCAACTTGCTGGAATATTACTTGGTGGTTATCTTAGGGTTAATTTTAAAAACAAATTTGCCCCAAGATAGATTTTTTTGCAAATTTGACGGCTTCTCTAGATTCTCGATTGGCTTCTTGGTATTGGTCGGCCAAGAGCGGTGTAAAAATATTGTTTCTTTTTTTTGAGCGTTGAAGACTCTTGAGTGCTTTTCGTCGAGTCTTATAGGCAAGGACAACTGTTTTGTTCCACCAGGGGACAAACTTTCTGCCAACTGTACCCTTTGTAAGAGGGATACTAGTTAAGGCTCCATTTGTAATTGTCTCTGTAAAGCGTGTAAGGGAGGGAGGATCATCTGAGGGTAGTGTGTATGTCATTCCTATTTTATATTTTTCCCAGTCAGCCTCCTCATATTTCCACCTGGGAGGAGCTGTGTGTTAGTTGATGCCTATGGACAAAAAGCGGGTGGTGATCACTGCCATGGGTATCGTTATGGATGAAACAGAATTTTTGTATGCCTATGCCAATGGAGTGATGCATGTTGGTTGGTGTTTGGAAAAAATGCAGGTATAGTTATTGAATGGAGAACTGTTTAGGTTTGGTATGGTCATTATTTCTTGTAAAGCGACTATTGTTGGGTTTCGGCGGGTAATTAGAACTTTTAGTTCATCAGAGTTACGGCTCATGCTCCTGATATTCCAGGACATGGCAAACAAAGGTGTATTGTTATTTAACGGAGGATGGGAATTTGTAGAATGAATGTTTGGAGTTGATACAATAGAAGGTGTGGTGTAAGAGGTCATTGTGTTAAAGAAGATTTCCTCCTCTCTGACCTCCTCACCTCGATGAATGGAGCATTGAGGGTATTGAGAGAGGAGGGATAGGGATTGGAGATGGGGGGATTTTATTTGAAAGGAGTTTTTGGGAGGGAGGGAGGTTTCTTCCCCGGAGGAAGAGGACCCTTTGAGAGGGCTCGTTTTTTAAGCGCCTTTGGAGAGGTCGCTTTGCTTCCGTCCAGAAGGGACGAGGAGCAAGAAGAGTCAGAATCTTCGGATTGGTCCATTGTTTCAACTTTATCAGTGGTTTTGTTTTGATTAAAAGTGCTAATAAATTTGGTTTGTTCGATTTACATGTTTTTAATAGTTTATGTTAGTAGATCAAGTTTTTTGTTTAGATTAGCATTTTCTTGTTTAAGTTGAGCAATAATTTCGTCTTTTGGGTCAGGGTTGGCAACAGGTGGAGTAAGGTTTTTCAAAAGTTCTTCATTTTGTTTTTCAACATTGGCTATTTCTTCATCCCTAGAATCGGGTTTAGTGGAAGGGGCAACGTTAGTTTGTGGATTAGAGGACACAACTTGAGCGAGAGTGAGCCTTTGTTGAACTGCGCTCTGTTTATGTAGTTGGGAATCTATGTATTTTCGTGCTTCAAAGAAAAACACGTTGTAATCATTTTATATTAATTACTTCCTGTTCCTTAAGATAAAATGGGCAGGATTTGTCAAAAGAATTGTGGTTGCCTTTGCAATTCACACATTTCAGTGGAGCAGTGCATTCACCATGGGCAGGAATACCACAATTGTGACAAACCTGTGAGGTTTTGCATCTCAGCTTGGTATGACCATAGTGGGCACAATTGAGACAAAGCATGGGTATGGGATAATATGTACGGGGAATCACTTGGAGTGGTCCAAGGCGGATAACAGAGGAGACACATGTTGCAGCAATACGGAGGAGGAAAGAATTGGTAGGTATCATTTCACTAGTAACGTTACGAGTAAAACGACGCACTTCAGTAACTTGTTGGCCTTTTGAATTGGCTAGAACTTCATCATCCTTCATATGTTTAAGGTCGGTAGAGAAAATTACGCATTGGACGGTATTAAAAGTAGTGTGGGGTGTGATGGTGATTGGTGTTCCATTGATGA